>NC_133663.1:139497997-139586027 GCF_037893015.1 Macrotis lagotis | reverse complement strand
TAACACTTTTCAATTAGTTTTCAGTCATGTTTGATTCTTCATGACCTCATTTGGGATAATTTTGGCAAAGATACTGGAGGGCTTGGCTATTTCCTTTTCTAGCTTATTTTATAAATGAGGCAACTGAAGCGAAGAGGGTTAAATAACTTGCCCAGGGTCATCTAGCTAATAAGTGACTAAGTCAGATTTAAACTCATGAAGTTGAGCTTCCTGATTTCAGGGTCTGCATTTTATTTCCTCACCATTTCACTTTCTTCACTAGAATACTATGAATATAAAATGAGTTCTATAAAATACTTTGCATATTTTTAAATATATAAATGCTATCCTCATTATTAATTATTATTGTTATTATTACATGGATATGGGTATGGGTGTTATATAGCAAATAACAAAAAAAGCAAGTAGGCAAAGTCAAATAAAGCATTCTGATATTGAAAAGTGGATAAAATACAGTTTTGAAGCTGAGTAGAAAAATAATATGCCATTCCTTTTACATTATGCATGATAATTGTTACTAAGTTGTTCTTAGTATTAAACCCCAAAAGGGGAAAGTTGGAAATAGGGCAGCAGTGAGAGAATGCAGAGGCAGATTTGTACTGTATTGTTATCCAGGATTTTTAGAGATATTGCTGGTGGGTATGATACCCTTGTGTAAAATATTCTGTATACCCTTTCTACCTGCTCTAAAGGCTCTCTTTCTGCTGAATACAGCACTCATTCCCAGTAGAGACCATATGATTCTCTTTTGCTATCTATGAAACAATGATAGTTCAAATCCAGGCGGTACATGTCTCCCTCCTGCATACACATACGAAGGATAATTTCATATAACACATGTTCCCAAGGGAGTGAATTGAGATAAAAAGTTTTCTGATTTTTTTGGGGGGTGGAAATAAGCTGTTTGATTTTTTCCTTTCAATTTCACCAACATCTGTTAAGGTTACTACTACTTTGCATGGTGCTTTCTGGATACAAATCAACTAATCAATGAATCAAAAAACATCTATTAAACGCCACCACTTGTTCCTGAAAGGAGAAGGGAATCCAAAAACACAACTCAGAAAATTGCTTCCATCAAATAACTTACTTTAGATAGAAAACAAAAGCAAAACAAAACTGTCTCTGGCAGTCAGGTCAGCTGCTAAGGTCAGGGAGATTGCATATTGGACAAAGAACTAGTTTTGGAGTCAGGAAGACTCCAAGCTGGGCAAATCATTCAACCTCTGTCTTATTTTGGTTCTTCAAATGTAAAATGGAGAAAATACTAGCCTACCTGCCGAGTTATTAAGAGAAAATACTATTTGTAAAGTTCTTAGCAGAGTACTCAGCACATAGTAATTACTTAATAAAGGATTTCTTCCCTTTTCTGCTATTCCTATCACATTTTGTCATATGACACACACAGATGCATATATTTATAAAAAGTATATGATATATTAAAAATATATATGTATCATGTAAGTATAAATATGTCTATATTAATGATGTGCCTTTATTACATATACCTACTTGGCTTAAGAGAATTGTATTTATGTACAAAATATATAGTTTTACATATTTCACTAAGAGATTTTTAAGCTCCTTGAGGCTATGAATATTTCATTTGATTTTAACTACAAGATAAAACTAGTACCTTTATACCAATAATAGATATTTAATAAAGACTTATTCAAATTTTAAGTTTATATGATATGATTTATAAAAATATTTATAGCCTTTTGACCTGATTGTTTTGATTTGGTAATTATGCCTAAATGTTTTATGGTTTTACCTCTTTTAATTGTATAGGGAAAAAGGGATAACTGATTTCAAACAAGCTTGGATTTCAACAGAGGAATAGCTGAAAAATAGTGGCATGTGAGTGCAATAACATGCTACACAAACAATGAACTTTAAGAATTTGAAGGAAATATGGGAAGATTTATGTGATGTTATTCAGAATGCTGAAACAGAACAAAAACTACAATATTTGTGAAGAGCACTAATTTCAATGATGTGATTAAAAACAACAAGGACAAAAAACTATCTTAATCTCAAACAAAATAAGTATAAAAACGGTTGACAAAAATAAATAGAATAATTTAGTTACTGTTACAATAAAATCAAAACATAAATTCTTTCTTTTAAATTAAAGAATGATATAGTAATAGTTTAGGAGCACATAGTTCATTCTATACAATTATTGCATTTGTCCATTTCATTACTTTATTCATTTTCAGAAATTTGAGTATTTGTATTTACATAGATGTCAAGGAAAGGAAATACTCTAAAAGGGGCAGAGAGAGAAGGAGCATGCATTTTCCCTTTTTGTTTTAAAAGGTTAACATAATTTAAGTGTCCAGAAAATCTGAGTTTAAGTCTAGCCTTAGACACTTACTATATTACCTCAGCATGCCACTTAATCTCTATTTGCCTCAGTTTAGTCATCTGAAAAATGTAGATAGTAACACCTATCTTCCAGGATTGTTGCCTTGACTAATTGAGATAATTGTAAAATATTTGCAGAGTGTTTGACACATGAGTGCTATATAGATGTCAGATATCTATAAACCTCCTGTCTATTTCCTTTTTTCTACCAGTATTTAAAATTGACAAACAAAAGCTCATAAAATATAAAGAACGGATGTGTGATGATTTCAAACATAGATGGGTAATGGAATTTGGAAACGCATTCTTTTAAGTCTATGGATCAAAAAACTTAGTGAAAAAAGGCATTGTGTCTGCTTACATTACCATAATTGAATCAATCCTGAGGTTAAATATTTCATATTAGTGTGTATATTAAAGTCAGATTCTGTATATATGTAAATACATATGTACATATGTATATAGGTATATATATATATGTATATATATGACTAAAATCTAGTTAAATAACTAAAAGCATATCTGAGTGTCTAACACTTAGAAGAATATACCTCAACTACCTCCTGAATGCTTACCTGGGAAGTGGAAGGCATGTTGCTGTGTTTAAGGAATGTTATGAAGATCTAGACAGCAGTAGTTCACTTTTTTAATGAGGTATGGATCCCTTTGGAAGTTTTGTGTAACCTGTGGGTCCTTCTCAGGAAAAAAATGTTTTTGGATTGTATAAAATACATAGGATACCAAAGGACAACAGATATATGTAAATATAATGAACAAAATTTTTAAAAATTGAGACTCAAAGTTAAGAACCCTTGACTAGGAGTTCCTTGTGAAGCTTGTAGTTTGGGATTAATTATATCTCAATCATTTTTCACTAGCTCTTATGAAATGATAGGTACTGTATGGATAGAGATACATATAAGTCAAAGCAGAATTTTTTTAAGTATATTTTTTTATTTATTTAAGGCAATGGGATTAAAGTGACTTGCTCAAAGTCACACAGCTAAGCAAATATTAAGTGTCTGAGGTCAGGTTTGAATACAGGTACTCCTGGCTCCAGGACCATTGCTATATCTACTGCACCACCTAGCTGCCCCAAAGCATTAATTTTTAAAAAAGTTAAATATTTGATTTATTTTTCCAATTGCATGTAATAGTAGTTTTAATCTATCATATTTTGCAAAGTTTTGAGTTTTAAATTTTTCTCCCTCCCCCCAACAAAATCCAATCTAATATAGCCTGCCTCTACATGTATAATCTCAAAGCACCATCTTTTTTTTTTTTTTTTTTTTTTTGCTTTTTACAAGGCAATGGGGTTAAGTGACTTGCTCAAGGTTACACAGCTAGGTGATTATTGAGTGTTTTAGGTCAGATTTTTGAACTCAGGTCCTCATTGCTCCAGGGCTGGTGATCTATTCATTGTGCCACTAAGCTGACCCCCTAAAGCCTCATTTTTACAGATGCTTTAGTTCAAGTGAGATGGTGGATTGCTCAAGCTTAGATAGGAAGTATAAATGTTAGAACCTATATTTGAACCCATGTCTTATAATCACAGGTTCATTTTAGTTTTTTTAGTTTTTTTTTTTTTTTTTGCAAGGCAAACGGGGTTAAGTGGCTTGCCCAAGGCCACACAGCTAGGTAATTATTAAGTGTCTGAGACCAGATTTGAACCCAGGTACTCCTGACTCCAAGGCCGGTGCTTTATCCACTATGCCACCTAGCCACCCCTACAGGTTCATTTTATATTCTACTCAAGATAAGAAAAAAAATCCATCTGGAGATCTAATCCTGGGGAAGTAAATTCCTCTGTCTGTCTTCAGTTTCCTTATATGTAAAAAGGGCAGCTAAATAGTTCAGTAAAAAGAGCCCTGATCTTGGAGACAGGAGGATGGGTGTTTGAATCCAGCCTCGGATACTTGGTACTCACTAGTTGTAGGACCTTGAGCAAGTCACTTAACCCTGATAGCCTCCCATCCAGGAACATCTTCAGTCATTCTGATTCATATCTGGACACTGGATGACTGAGAAAGTGAGACTGGTGATTTAGCACAGAGTACCCTGACTCAAATAAATTCCTATGCTTGTCATGACATCATCTGCCTGATGTCATGTTCTTCAAGAAGGACAAATCATCATCAAACATCATATGTAAAAAAGTGTTTGTACTATAATACCCCCAAAGTTCCTTTCATCTTTTGATATATGATCCTATGATTCCTGCTCTTGATTACATTTCAGATGTTCACTAAACATTCATTAAACGCCAATGTAAAGTATTCAGCATATCATGCTAGGGTTTGAAGGTGATATTTGACCCTGATTGGGATATACAATAAATATAAATGAAACTATGATTCTTAGTAATATAGGAAATTGAATTAGTATATCATATTTCAGTCTAATTCAATTCCATAGACCTATAATGTGTCTATTATTTGTCTAACACTATTAAGTACTGAGGACAGGAAGGGGAAAATGAAGCATTCCCCATCCTCAGGAAGTACAACTTCTTTGGTGAGTGAAAGTTGAGGGCAATATATATATATATATGTATATATATATATATATATATATATATATATATATATATATATATATATGATCACTGTCATCATCAAACTGTATTTATTAAACTTCTTTTATAAGCCAAGCTCTGAACTAAGAAAAGTACAAACAAAAATGCTAACTTGAAGAAGATTACATTCTTATAAAGGAGACAAAATGCAAACATCAAGGTACATATAAGATAATTAAAGTGAAAATAGGAAGTAAACTCAAAAAAGAAATGTAGGCATGAGAGGCAGTGAAAATGCTTTTGCAGAAGGTAGGATTTCACCTGAATCCTGAAGGTATTAAAGGATATTTAGAGTTATAGATGAGGAAGAAGAGTGTTCAAGGGTGGAGGACTTCCAATGAAAAGGCATGAAGTCAGGAGATGGATTGTAGTCTTCGAGAAAAAACAAGAATGCTGAACAGTGTAACTGATAAAGCAAGTAAAAGACTGAAAAGTTAGGAAGGGATCATATTGTACAAGACTTCAAAGACATAACAGAAAAAGTTATATTTGTTTCTCGAAGTATCAGGGAACCTTTATATTTATGAATTAGTGAGCTGTCAGACATCCATAGTCAGACCTATTCTTTCTGAAAATTACTTTGACAGCTAAACTGAGGATGAATTGAAGAGAAATGAGCTCTATTGTAATAGACCAGGCAAAATTACATGCAAAACATTAAAGTGAAACAAGTAACTTTTACATTTTAAGTTGGAGAATTCTACTGATTAGAGGAACCAAGGAAGTTTTCTTGTTTGAAGGATTACCTGAGTTAAATTAGAAATTCCAAGAATCAGGTGTCAGAGTATTCCAAGAATTTAATTTAAAGAAATGGAAATAGAAGAACATAAAATATCACAGCTGAAAATAACAAGTGGACTAATTTGTGTTACAATAACATGAAATCAGTCTAGAAATACAGAGTGGAGAATCTAATTTTGAAGGGTTTCAAATACCACACAAAGTAGATTTCATTTTATCCTTTGACTCTAGCCCTAGGATCCTGGGCTGTGATACTTGAATTTATTTTTATTTTCCCCAGAAGCAGAACTCATATCAATTCCCAACCATTTCCATGTCATGACATTATGAGTATACTACTCCCCTATTGCTCAATTTACAACACTCTACTCTCCTTTATGTGCTTTCCTTCAACATAAGAATTTAAGCTCCCCGTGGGCAGTGACTTTCACGTTTTTTATAACTTAAATACTTAGGACATTGTCTTTCACATGGTAAAGACTCAATGAATTAAATACCTTTCCATCTATCTGTTTGTCTATCTATCCATCTATTTATAAATCTATCTGTCTATTCATCCATCCATTTATTCATCTATCATCTATCTATCCATCATCTATCCATCCATCCATCCATCCATTCTTCCATCTATCTATCTATCTATCTATCTATCTATCTATCATCTATCATGTCTATTTGACTATCTGTAATTCATAATGGAAAATGGCATGATCTTATCTAAACTCTCAATATCATTTAGTAGTTATGAATATGCTTTAGAAAAGGTAAAGAAGAATTAGGAGGCTTTTAATATAGTCTCAGTGAGAGGTGTTGAGGAGCTAGACCACTATAGTGCTTAAGTAGAGAGAAGGGAATCATTTAGTAAAAATGTTGAGTAGTTGGAATAAGAAAAAATTGGCAACCAATTAGATATTTATGAGGAAAAATAAAAAGCTGCTAATGAACCTCTAGGTAAGAAAAAAAAGTTGCTCTTGTAAGAAACTAATAAGTTACAATGAGGCATGTTATTTGAGGAAACAGAATGATATAAGTTCTATTGTAGACATATTGAGTTTGAGATATCCATGGGATATATAATTGGCGATATCCAAAAAGTAGGTGATATTGATCTGGAGCACTGTATAGAAATTATGTCTGAGATTTATCTACATAGTGATGAAAATTGAACTTAGGAAGCTGAATAAAGCAGTAAAAGAAGGGGAATAGGGGAAAAATAGAACTTTAAGGGGTATCCAATCTTAGGGTTGAGGATATAGATGATGATCCAATAAAAGGCAGAGAAGATAGAAACTTGTAGGATGGTAACTAAGAGCAAGTTCATAAAAACTCAAGATAGGAGACAGTGTCTTGAAGGAAGGAGTGTCCAATTCTGTAGAGAAGTGGACAACGATAAGAGATGAGAGAATAGCATACTTGAAACCTTAGAGCAGTTTCAAATGGATGATCAGATGAAAAGCCAGATTAGAATAGTTTTAAAATGATGAGAAGAGGGGTGGCTAGGTGATGCAATTTGGGCGGCTAGCTGGTGCAATGGATAGAGCACTGGCCCTGGAGTCAGGAGTACCTGAGTTCAAATCCAGCCTCAGACACTTAATAATTACCTAGCTGTGTGGCCTTGGGCTAGCCACTTAACCCCATTGCCTTGCAAAAACCTAAAAATAATAAAAAAATGATGAGAAGAGAGGTGAAGATAATGAATACAGATATGTATTTTTTGAATATTTGGTTATGAAAAAGAGAAGTTATAAGAATTCACAACTTGAGGAAGTGTCAAGGTCTAGCGAATTTCTTTTAAACAAATGGAGACAACCTGGATATATTTAAAGGCTGCATAGAAAGACTCATTAGATAGGGAAAGACTGAAAAGTAGAGTGATAATAGAAGGAATGATTTAAAAGAAAACCTCCTGCAAGAGATGCATGAGGGAGAAATCAAAGATGTAAATAGAAGGGCTAGCTTTAGTACAACCTCTTCATCAGAGGCTATAAGAGACAACAATTTGCAAGATCAACAAATTTTAAAGTGTAGAGTAAGGTAGAAGAGGGCATTCACAAAGAATAGACTTTTTCTCTCAGTGAAATATGAGGCAAAATCTTCATAAAGCTTCAGATTGATTTTTGTTTCTTCCGTCACCCTCACAATATCCCATATGAGACTAAAGCTTTGTGAATTCTTTGTCCACATTATCTTTTACACCTTACATGTCTTCATCTACCTGAGTTCATCTTTTTACACTTCTCACTTGGTCTAATTTAATAGGCAATGTTCCTGTTTTATTTCTTTCTACTGTACCCATTCTGCCTGTCTTTCTCATTATACCAATTCATATTTCTTGTGATTATATCTATGTCATAATTTTACTCAAAACCATTCAGTTGTTCTCTTTTCTATAAGATATAATAAAAAATTTTTAGCCTAGTAGTCTAGGTGTCCCTTATCTGGCCCTTCATTACCTTCCTAGGTTCTTTGTTGCATTCAAAAAAGAATATTAGTTATTTCTTGATCTTTCCTTGAATTCTTTTATCTCTCAATATTCACACAGATATCACACCAGGCTTTCATTAAACTCTTCCATGATGGGTTGAATTAAACACCATCCTGCATTTTTTTCCTTCCTGTAAATTTCCCTTCTTCTGCACCTATTTTTTCTGCTATGGTCCAGGATTGAAACCATATATTCAGTAAAGCAGAAGGATTAGTCTACAACACCAAATGGTAGGCTTAAATAGATGTAAAATCCACATAGCCTTTACCTGGAAGAAATTTACAACTTATTCCATCATTTCAAGATAATTTCCTGAAGGACGATGACTATCAGTTTTCATTTTTGAATCCCTCTCTTAGCAATAGAGTCAAAAATAGCACAACATAACTAGAGCAGGAGAACGCTGCATATACCCTTGACTGGGGGCATCTTTAAGGAACATTTTAACTACTTTCAATATTGGAGTACAATTATTAAATTGGTATTTTTTGAGGTTCATAGGCTGACATGTGAGAACATATAAAAGTGAATGACTACATAAGCCCTGGGCCTGAAATTAGGAAGACTCATCTTTCTGAGTTCAAAGCTTGCTCTAGACATTTAATAGCTTTGAAATTAATTAATTAATTAATTAATTCTATTTATCACAGTTTTTTCATGTTTAAAATGAGCTAAATAAGGAAATGACAAATCACTCGAGTATCTTTGCCAAGAAAACCCCAAATGGGTCAAAAGAGTCAAATATAACTGATTTAAAAAGCTAATAACAACAAAGAGGATGGTTCTAACAATAATTACCACCATATATAATATATAATATAGATTATAAAAATAATCTATATTAATAAATTTTACTGGATTAATAATATTACTACTTCGCATCTAGAGAATATGCTGAAACCTAAAGACATTTTTCAAGGGAATTATTTTTAATAGACAAAAAAATTAGATCCTGTTTTCTTCTATATGTATTGTACTACACTTGAATATCTATCAAAGTTCTTGAAAAGGGAATCATGAATTCATTTGTCATGGTCATATTCTCCTAGGTGTTTGTGAATAGTCCGTGTCTGAGTTGTGTGCTTCTCCAGAGTTAGGGTGCAGTTTAAAATGAAGGGGTAGTGGTAAATTGTGTAGATTTATCCTAGGATATGATAGTGAGCCTATTCTTACTCACCTTGCTATAAGGTATCTTATATGATATGCCTTAAGGAGATTGATAATAAATTTGAGTTATATTGAATTCAGTGATAAGTAATATCAACCAAGTAACAGTAGAATCATTATTGTAATGGAGTTCTGTTGGTAAGGAGATAAACTAGATGATCGTTTTAGTCCCTAAATAAATGCTTGTTTTCCTCTTTGTATTTTTTAGAGTTCACACATATATACTTCATATAGTACATGATTTGATTCATGGAAGGGGACTGTAAAAGAATAGTATTTTTGAGTGACAAAGAAATGGAAACAAAACGGTGGCAAACATAGAATGACTGAACACATCCTGGTATGTGAATGCAATATAAGTTTATAGCAACATAAAAACTAAAAAAATTGACAAATTTAAAGAAATATGGAATGACAGAGGAGAATGGATGAACTAATACCAAAGAGAAAAAATCTATATGATGACCTTAGTAATGGAAGAGGAAATAATGCTTCAGAACTTTAACTAATGCAGTAACTAATCATGATTTCAAAAGAGGTAATGGTAATATATCATTCATCTCTTGACAGAGAGGTGATATACTAGAAGTATAGAACCCTATATATATATATTTCCAAATATGACCAATTTCTTGATTTTTTTTGATTTTATATAAATGTGTGTGTGTGTGTGTGTGTGTGTGTGTGTGTGTGTGTGTGTGTGTGTGTATAGTGAACTTTTACTTGGAGATAGGTGGGTTAGTGACCAGTAATAGTATAAAAACAGCATTTATTAGCAATTTTTAAAGTTGCAGAGAGGGAAGATAAAGTAAAAGAAAAAAATGCATGTGAAAGAAGTTGAAATTTCTGTTTTGGATCTTTTCTATATTTTAATATATCTTGAGATATTTGTGATTGTTGATTACTATTGAATTCATGAAAAGAGAACTTTAATGGGGAAAAAGACTTTTGAGCGTAGAATCAAGCATTAGTCAAATTCATGGACCACTTAGGTCAAGTGCATAGTGTGCATATCTGTACAATTACTATATTTCATTTTTCTTTAATTTCAGTTAGTCAGCACCTTGACCTTCAATATACAAAATGAGCAATTGACTAAATATAAAAGAAGTCTCTTTATCTGACCTCTGTGAGATTTAAGCTCTATCAGCTTCTTGGAACTGGGAGAAACTAAGTATGATTAAATAACCATAAACACTTCTATCTCTCAAAAGAGCCCTCCTGCTCATCCTTTCTGTTGTCTATAGATTCATTCCAACAGTTTTGCTTTCCAACCATGAACAACCTGCTCTCCCACCCAACCATAGTTCAATCCTTTTGGTCTTGGCTACTCATACAGATCAATTTGGCTTAATATTTAGTGACTGCTACTTTACTTTTGGTGCCTATTCTTTCTATTTTTGTGAATTCATTTCTATCTCATGCTTAATTTCTTCTTTTCTCTAGGTGACCTTTCCATTTAAACATCTAGGTTTATTTTACCTTGTACTGATATCAAGTTTCCACCTATATTTTGTGAGTCCCAACCTTTATCTCACGCTTTGATCCCTCTTAATTCTTCTCTCTGTTCTGATCTCCACTGGCTTATGTATTTACACAAGATTTGTTATCTATAACCAAAAGTATAATGTTATATATTGACTAAATTTTTAAAATACTTTTACTACAATTTTATTATAGATATTCATTCCCTTGCCTTAGAAGACAGTCTTTATAATGACTGGGAATGAAACCTTTATTGCTGGTGGTCAAACTCACTGGAAGGTGGAAGGGAAGAAGTATCCTTGAAGAACAGAGAATTTTTTATTAGGCATATACTCAATTACATAAAACTTCCAACAGTCCTGGGAGGCAGCCAGCATAGACAATGCAATGAGCATTGGTATTTGAATCCTACCTTGATCATATAATACCTCGTATTAATATATCAGAGCCTTTGTGCTAGTCATTTAATTTGAATGTTCTTCAATTTCCTCATCTGTAAAAGAAGAGGGTGGACTAGATGACCTCTAAGGTTCCTTGTAACTCAAAACCCAATAAGCTATGGTCTTTCCCTTCCAATGGCTTCAAGAAGTCATATTATTTCCCCAAATCATAATGAGGTTTTGAACAAGAGCTCAATGATGGTTAGGGATTTAAGAAAAAACAGTGAAAATTAAAGTTAAAATTAAATAGTCTATTTGAAAGAAGTATACCTTTTGGAAATTTGCCAAAAAATGATAGGATATAAAGCAGATGGAAAATGGGTTAGGACTGTTTGATGGGAGATTCTTTTTCATTCTTAAAGTTTGCTAAACTCTCATTTTTTTTTGTTTCAGTTATATTTTAAACTGGGAACAAACTATTTTAGGGCCTTTAATTCATAAGAGGACTAACAGATAAGGGAAGTCAAAGTTAACTGAAACAAGGGAAGCAAAGATAGATCTAGATTTTTCCTTGGTGGAAAGACAGAAAAAGGTAAATTTAGAGCCAGAACTGCATCCCATTCAGAATCTGTATGTTGAACTCCTCCATAATGGGTTGCATTAAGCATCATCATACATTGTTCCTTCCTATAGTCAGTCATGTTTGAGGCCTGGATTTGAAAGGAAAATAATTTCCCTCAGGAGAGAAGAGGAAAAACAATCCCTTTAAGGGAAAAGGATGGAGAGAGTTCTGGTCCTCCCCCCCCCCCCCCCATTTTCACCTCAACCTAATGTCTATTTAGTCATCAGAAATGAGGTGATTATTTGGAAGGCAGTTTGTTTTGGTATAAGGAAGACTGTATTTAAGGTCAGATGATTTAGGATCCAATCTTGTCTTTGTTTATCTAATGGGATTAATATTTCTCTTGCATTTCCCCAGATCAAAGGTTAGGCCCATCCCTCCTTCTTTTCTCCTGTTAGAAAAATTAGTTTTCCTTAAAAGGCATCCTAAAACCTGATAGCACTCTGTTTTCCTGATTCAATTTCCTTGTTACAGGATAGGATAAAATATCCTACCCATCTTCATTCATTTAAAATATGTCAGTACTGATATTGTGAGTTTGTGGTGGAAATAAGCTTTTACAATTTTCTTCTATGCATTAATTAATACTTGGTACTTAAGGACTTCCAAAGTGTGCTTGATATAAAATTGAAGTATATCATGGATGGAATTAAAACTACTATGCTAATTAAAGTCAGACACCAGAAACATAAAAACATTTATAACTAGCTGAATTTTCAATACTGACAATACTAATGTTCTAACGTAGAAGATCTTCAAGTAATTAATAATTTGGAAATATGTTATTTGGGGGACTTTCAAAACCTAAATTGATTATATTAAGAAACATGACCAAACATATTTCCTATATTTCATATGAACTGAAAAGTCTGGGCAATGTTACAAAATATATTGAAATAGCTGTTTTCTTGCTACTCACATTTATGTCACCTAAGCTTAAAGAACAAAAAGCAGAGGGAAGAAATAGAGTTTCTAAAATAAAAAGAAGTCAAATCCTCTATAACTATAAGATGTTGTTGAATTCTTTCACAGTTCCAAACATAATTACACTTAAATATATTGAAATAAAAGACAATAACTTTTGGAGAAATTGTAGTATATATATATATATATATATATATATATATATATATATATATATATATATATATATATATATATATGTCTTTACATAAAACTTACACACTTCTTAAATACACATATTTCATTACTTACATATTAATTTTATTTATTAATTTATCATCACATCCTATATTAATATATTTTAAAACATTAATAGTAATACTAAATCATTCATCTTTCTAATTTTTGTAAACACAATAATATTTATATATATAATCTATAGATAATATATTGTTTATATTCATATAATCTTCACATGGGAGCATTTATATAAATGATATATATAATATATATATGGTTTAAAGTGAAACCTGTTTATTTGTAAATGTAGACTATAAAGTAGGAACAATTTTGTTGTTTTGTTCTAAGCTATTGACCTATGTTGATCATAATTAGCAAACCAATGTCCAAAGAGAAACTAATTTAGCTACTTTTACTCTATATTAGACAAAGAGTCAAGCAACTTCAAAATCAAAGCATCATGAAATTGTTTCTAATGGCCTTTACATTTTTTTCTCTTATCTCAAATCAAGTCATTCAATAGTCACTTCAATCATTCAAGAGGAGAGAAGAGGAAAGAAGAGAAAAGAAAAGAGAACTGAAGAGAAAAGAGAAGACAAGACAAGACAAGACAAGACAAGAAAATGGAGGAGTCTAGAGGACAGGAAGAGAAAATGAGAGGAAGGGGAATGAAGTGGAGAGGGGGAAAGGGAAGAGAAGTGAGGAGAAAAAAGAAAATTCTTGCTTTTACAAAGACATAAATGGAACCCTGTCTTCATCATTCAATTGTTTAATTGATAACATCTCTATTATGGTGCCCTAGAGTGATCAGAATTCAGTGAATATAAAATAAGGCACTGACTTTGACCATGTCTTCCCATTAATACCTTGACTTAGAAGATTAGTAGCAGTCATTCTAACCAAGCTTTTATAAATATACAAAGGGATACCCTAATATCAAAAAAAGTATGGATATATGCAATCACACTTGTTGATGTCTTGCTTCTTTTGCAGAAGTGATTGGCTGTCTTCCTCACATAGAGACATGGTCAAAACTGGGAGCAGTGTTATAGACACTCCAGGTTTGTTATTTTTCTCTGATGATATATGCTATGTCTCCAGGGAATTTTTTCTGTAATTGTAAAACTATAGATCACTATACTTATGTTTACATCTGTCCAGACTCTCTCATTTCCTTTCTTTATATCATTTTTCCTATTTATATACAATAGTCCTAGAGATGACTTCAGCAGGACTTGGAAAAATCCATTACATTAAGTCTCTTTATATTTGTCTCCCAAATTGAAAAGGTCAAGTCCAGAACCAAGCCACATAAAATCAGGGATAGAGCAACTATACCTTGCTTTTTTTTTAAAGAGACTACAAGCCATAAGGGAAGGGAAAACAAAAGAGCTCATTTAATATATACCACAAGAGCAACATATATAGCAACAAAATGCTAAGCTTGGGCTACCCTAGAATATCCAGAACCTCAAAAGAGTCCTCTCTGTCTGCTCTATCTCATATACTTTCTACACTTTTTAACTCATATAGGTAGATTTGGCCAATGGCCAAGGAATTCTATTCACTATTTTTGGAGCTCTAAATATTTTAGTTAACTAATATACCTTTATGGAAAGACTCAAGCAATCAGCTCCCAAATTCCCCTAGTTATACTCTTTAAGTTATGTTGTATGAAATAATCTCAAAAAATCTTCCATTCATTATCACAATAATTACAAATGTTCTCTTCACCTCCCCTGAACAACATTCTATTTTACCTGGTAATCTTACAGAAAAGGCAAATTTAAAACCTTCATCCTGTTAATTTTTTACCTTTCTCTTAGATTATAAATTACATAACTTTTTTTTGCTCCAAAAAGCTGGACCATTTCTGATTAAGATTATGGGTTGTAGATAGATTAAGCTGTCATCTACATAATTTAAGGGAAATGAAGTAGAATTTTTAACAAAATGGGAACTTCAACAGAGCCAGGCAAATCAATTTTCCCAAACCTACTTAAAAAAAATTAAAAATCACACTAAGATGAATAATGACTAAGAAATCCAATATGAAATTCTTCTTCTAAGAACTACATGCAAAAAATATGTTTAAAAGTACATAGGCTATAGGAAAAAGTGAGCTTCTATTTAGCAGCAACTTGGGTACTCCAGTATATTCTCAGGATAATCAGAAATTGCTTAGACATATAAATAGTATGTAAAGCTTGGAGTCTAGAGGCATAAAGAGTAGTTATTCCTTCTGTTAAAAAACCCATAGCATGGCTTTGGAAGTCACTCTGCATAACACTGGTACAGACAACTTAGCACTCAGATAAAGACACTGTAAGGCTCTATGATCTTAATACTCTATCCTAAGTGATTTTGAGGACACTGAAGCTCTCAGACTCCAAAATAATAGGAGTGAAGTGGAGAAAGGAGAAGGAAAGTAATGGGATATACATGACAATTGGGGTGTGAAAGAAAAAGAACATATTGGTCTGGAGAAAAAAAAAATTTGGGGGGAGTGAGCATCAAATGAACTTCCCTCTTATTTAAATAAGACAATGGATGATTGAAAACATATATAGTCAGACAAATAGTTTTGAGGCAAAAATTCAACAAATATTATATTCCCCTATTATAATAAGTGTAGAAAGTGAGTAATATCAGGAAGAAAATATTCTCAAATAAAACAAACTTCTGATCCTGAATAGGGAATTAACAGCGAGGGAAAAATAAGAAAACTTTACAATTGTATATTTAAGGGTGCCAAATCATTGGACAAATTCAGTTGTCACATTAAACTTTTCATAACCCCATCAACCATATTGTCCATGCAGTTTTCTTAACTAAAACACTGGAATGATTTGCCATTTCCTTCCCAATGCACTAAGGTAAATGGAGGTTAAATGACTTGCCCAGGATTATACATCTAGTAAGTATCTTATTCCTGATTTGAAGTCAGGTCTTTCATATTCTAGACTTACTACTCTCTATTTTGAGCATATTGTGATTTAAGAAGAAATGATATAAGAGATCATATCTAAGAATGTTGTGAAAGTAAAATAAAATATATACTATTCAAAACTGCTGGGAAAATGGGAAAACAGTTTGGTAGATATTAGGTGTATTCAATAGCTCATGCATGTCATTATTTCTTTTAATGTTAGTAACATCTTTCCCATAAAGTTATCTTCTAAAATATCATTTTATATACATGCATATATGTGGGTATAGTTTATGTTATATAATCTCAACTTGAGTATCTCCTCAAAAATATGATTCTTCCAAATATCCAAAAACAACTTCACTATCCTTTACATCACAGCAGCTTTCAAAAACTTTATCCCTCCTCCAATATACCATAGCTTTTTTTCCTCAACATCTCAGAAATTAAATTTGCTTCTTATTTTGCTGAAAACCTAAAATATCCTGTTGTAGTCACATACCACAACTTATATAGTCATTCTCCAATGGTTGAGCAAACTTTTATTTTAATTTCCAATTCTTTACCACAACAAAAGAGCTGCTACAATTCTATTTGAATGAAATTTTCTTATTTTCTTTGATCTCTTTGGGATAAAGACCTAGTCATGTTATTGTTGGGTCAAAAGGTATATAACCACCAGTTTATAGTCCTTTGGGAGGAATAAGGAATATAACTGTTTTTTATTCTTTTGTTATTTTTGAAGATATTTATCTTCTTGATATTTTCCTACCTAGGGTTTCATAACCTTGTTCTTTCCTTATCCTGCTTCCTCATGACTGTTCAGTTGCTCCATTTGGTCCATGACTGTTCAATTGTCTTCTTTCTTAAATCTCCTTCGATATCAGGGTAATTAACCAAATCTGTTTCCTGTATTGTCTTCTCTTTTAATATCATTTTATTAATGATCTCAACATTTCCCTTATAATCAATCAGTATCTCAATGTAGATGATTTTCAAATATATCTAGCCAGACTTCACTCTGCTTAGTGGAATATCAAACTGGATGTCCTGCAGACATTTCAAAAAATGAGCTCCATCTTTTCCCTTCAATCCTCCTTTCATATGTTTCCACATTACTGTTGATGTTACCATCACTCTCCCAGTCACCCAAGTATCCACTCTAGATGTAATCCTCTACTTTTCAATCTCTCATTTAACACTATCCTCATAATCAGTCAGTCACCAATTTCTATTGAGTCTATGTTCATAACATCTCTCATTTAGCACCCTCTTTCTCCCCTTGTACTTCCCTGGTGCAGGCACTTATCTTTTCATTTATTTTTAACTTTTTCATTATTTTTCCCAATTACATGAAGTTTCAACATTCATCATTTTGCATTTTTAGTTCCACATTTTTCTTCCACCCTCCCTTCCCTCTATCCTCCCTATGGCAGTGAACAATCTGGTATCAGTTATACATGTGTAATCATCCTTGATACATTTCCATATTAGATTTGTTGTGAAAGAGGAACTAGAACTAAGGGGTAAAATAAGAGAAGCAAAAAACATAAAATAAAATTTAAAAAGTAAACATAGTCTGCTTTTCGTAGCATTCAAATTTCATAACTTTGCTTTTTGTTTTAATTCTTTTTATCCTGGATGTGGATAACATATCCATAATATGTGTCTTAGATTTTTCTTTGATCACTGAATTGCTAAGAGAATCTGTATCCTTCAAAGTTGATCATCTCACAGTCTCATTATTGATGTATACAATGTTCTCCTAGTTCTGCTTATTTCATTCAGCAATAGTTCATGCAAGCCTTTCCAGGATTTTCTAAAGTCCAACTGCAGAAAAATGGAACTTCACACCATTCATAAAATATAACTTGTTCAGCCATTCCACATTTGATTGGCATCCCCTCATTTCCCCCTTCTTTGCCACTACAAAAACATTAATTATGAATATTTTTGTAAATGTGGGTCTTTTCCCCTTTTTATTATCTCTTTGGGATATTGACCTAGTAGTGGCATTGCTGGATCAAAGGGTTGGCACAGATTTATTACCTTTTGGATATAGTTCCAGATTGTTTTCCAGAATGGTTAGATTAGTTCACAACACCACCAACTGTGCATTAGTGTCCGAGTTTTCTCACATCCTCTCCAACATTGAGCATTTTCAGTGAAATTTGTTTCCCAACTTTCTGCATTCCTTCTACTCTTGGCTGTGTTGTTTTTTTGTTTTGTTTTGTTTTTCTTTTTGTGCAAAAACAGTTTAATTTAATGTAGCTGAAATTATCCATTTTGCAATTTAGAATGTTCTCTATATCTTGTTTGTTCATAAATTCCTCCCCTCTACATAGATCTGACAAATAGACTATTCCTTGTTCTCCTAATTGGTCTGTGATATTACACTTTTTGTACCCATTTTGACCTCATTTTTGTAAAGGGTGTGAAATGTTGGTTTATACATAATTTTTGCCTTATTATTTTCCAGTTTTCCTGGCAATTTCTGTCAATGAACTTTTATCCCAGAAGTTAGATTCTTTGGGTTTATCAAACAGTAAATTACTGTAGTCACTTCCTACTGTTTCTTTTGTATCTAGCCCTTATCATTTTATACATAGTCTATTTGAATAGGCTCTGGCTGGATTCCCTGCATTATGTCTTCTCTCTTTCCAGTTGTTCCTCTGTTAAGCTGTCAAATTGATGTTACCTTAAAGGCTCCCTTGTCATGCACCTTTCAATAAATTCCAGTGGCTACCTATTGTCTACACAATGAAATACATAGCTTGAAAAGATATCTTTAAATCGACTTCTTCCTTCATTTTTCATTCTCTTAGTCCCTAATCTCTGCCATTTATTTTGTCATTCAGCCATAATGGCTTCCTTGTTTTTTTCCTGAATAAGACACTCTTTCTCACAAATCTTTGCATTTTTTTCCTAGCTGGTGCCCATACCTAGAACATTCTCTCCTCATCTCTTCCTGGCTTCCCAGATTTCCCTCAAATACCAGTTAAAAATCCTTTCCTTCTTCTTTCCCTAAAATTTTACTTCCAGTGCTTCCCTTTGTTGATAGTTTCTTATTTTTATTTTATATTGTTTATTTTATACATTTGTTTGTTTGTTATTCCCCACACTAGATTGTAAACTTCTCTAGGGTGGGGACCATCTTTTGCTTTCTCAGTATCACCATCACAGGGATCTAGTACATTGCAGAGACTTAAGAAATAATTATTGGTCAACTTTCCTGATTAACTTGCACATTTCAGATTTAAATTTATAATGATTTTCAATTTATCTGGCTTCAAAGTCAATATGGCGGATCTCAATCCACTGAAACTTTATGAATGCAATAGCAACTTATTTAAATCTTTTGTGATGTATAACTTGAGGCTGAGTCCTCTCTGACCTTTCAACTAGTTATTCAAAATATTTCTCCAGGATATGTTTTATGGATTTATGCTGAATAAAAATAAAAAATATACAGTCAACTACTAAGTATCAACCAGAATAATTAATTAATATGATGGTTGACATGATTGAGATGAAGCTCATGTTATGGAAGGAAAATGTATCAAAGGGGTATTTAGAGAGGAACCTTAACTTAGGGATCATACTTTGCATAATGCCAGTATTGTTAATGTTGAAAATTTTCTGTAGGAAATGTGAAGGAGGAAAAAAATATCATTGAAAGATGGTGTTTCAATCCTTTCTACTTCCTCTTTCCATGTTATTCATGAAATCACAAGTCAAGTGGTTGGTTCGGTGCTAGAATTTCTTTCCCTTTTCATTTTTTAAAAGTCCCTATTTCCTTCTAAAATCCACTGTAATCAATGTCAATTATATATCTAAAAGTCTTTCTTTGTAAGAATTGTTTTGCCTGAGACTTGTGGGATTTGTTACAGAAATATCTTATTCTGCTTTCTTTCACATACTCACTTGCTGAATCAAAACCAGTAAATAACAGATATGTATCATTTCCCTTCCTGCATTCCACTAAAGCACTTGAGTGACTTCTTTTTTCCTGTATACCTTGGAATACTGTGTATAGCTTGGGGGGCAACCATTTGTCATCTATGACAACGTTCATAGAAAAATGTTATTTTCATTAAAACAACAGGGATGGGTATGCAATATAATCTTATTTACACACACACACACACACACACACACACACACACACATATATATATATATGTAATATATATATATATATATGTACTATGTACTCACATTTGTATCCATATATATGTGTGAATTTAACCATAGGTATGTAGTCCATAACTATATATCTATTTCTGCCTTATTCCTTTTTTTGACCAGCTAGTTTTTATTTTCATAAATGTTTACTGCACAATAGCATCATATTCTGACATTTTGTGGGGAGAAGTAATATACTTGAAAGTTAGGTTAACCTTGGAGCACACTATGAGTTCTGAATTTTTTTTTGAATGACTAAATGATGACAATGCTGACCTTCAAATTTTGATTTTTAGGAGTAGGTCAAATAAGCTCGGATTATATAAAAATTTGCTGTTTGGCAAATTTTATAAGCATTTTTGTAGTTTTATTGATGTTTGCATGTTTTTTGAAAAGCATCTAAAATATGATATACACAGTAAGCATTCTATATTAAAATTTAGAAAATAAACTAAAGAATTTGTTTTCTTAGTGTATTTTATTAAATCCCATACATATCTATGCTTTTTTTGTCAGTATGAGATTAAGGTTAAAGAATCCCTGACTTCAGGCCAAGATGGCAGGGATAAGACAAGCAGATTTCTAAAGTCTCCTGATCTTTCCCCATTTATGATATGAAACAAACCTCTTAACAGAAATATGATCCACAAAACCCAGAAAGAAAATCCAGGAGAAAGAACATCTACCTCAGCATTGTTTTCTGAGGTCCTGAGTGAGTCCAGGCACAGAGGGTGGATCAGACTCAGATCAGCATGATTAGCAGTGGGGTTGTAGCCCCAGGAGCCTGAAGGCCTGAGAGCCAGACATGTTTGATCAGTGGGGCTAGAGCCTGGTCTACCACGGGGGCTTGGGTCAACTAGGGAGCAGAGGCATTGGTGTTGGCGATGACCCTCTGGAGCTTGCTGACACGGCTTGGGTGGGGGGAGAGTTCTGGTGGAGCAGTTATCATCCCTGGGCTCCTCTGGTCTGAGAAACTCTGATTCCACTCCTCCATTGCCTCTGAGGCCTCTTCACAGAACAAACACAATTACAAACTACTTCTTCCCAGGCACAGGTGTATGAGCTGAAGAACCAGCTCCCCTGACAATAAAGAGAGGGATGACCTCACCCCAGGATAGAACCCACCACTGATTGAAGACAAAAGTATTTAACAGCTTCAATCAATCCCTCCAGGATAAGAAAAAAGACTTCAATCAAGGTCAAAGAAACTACTGAGAAAGCAACCAGTACCTACCTGCTACTGGCCAGCCAGAGAAATTACTCTCAGTGAGCAAATCCTTTGCTACCCCTACTGGCCAGCTGGAGATATTGCACTCAGTGAGTAAAGCCTCTCGGGATCCCAACACCAAACCTCTGTGAGCGAGCCCCTACCAAACTCAAGGTCTTAGCAAAATGAAGAAAGGTCAGTGGAAAGGTAAATCCACAGAAAAATTACTGCAAGGAATAGACCCTAACTTAGAGAGACCTAGAACCTCTGAGGAGAATATGATCTGGTCTCCAGCACAGAAAGACTTCCTTGAAGAAATAAGAAAGGAGTTTAAAAATCAATTGGAAAATTTGGGAGAGTCAAGTAACACCTTACAACAAGAAAATAAATGATTAGAAAATACAATTGAACAAATACAAAATGAGCATAAATCTCTCAGATCCTCAATTGGACAAATATAAAATGAGAATAATTCTCTCAGATCCTCAATTGGGCAAATGGAAAGCTCTTTCAAAAATAGAATTGGCCAATTGGAAAAGAAGTTGTAAAAGGTAAATGAAGAAAACTCCTTTCTAAAAAAAAAAGAATGGAGTCTGTGGAAACTAATGACTTCACGAGAAAGCAAGAGCCTTTTAAACAAAATCAAAATATAAAAAATAGAAGAAAATGTAAAATACCTCATTAGCCAAACCACTGACCTTGAGAATAGATCAAGGAGGGGAAAATGGAGAATTATTGGACTTCCTGAAAACAGTGAAGAGAAAAAAAGCCTTAATATTACAGGATCTAGTGATGGAAATTTCCCTGATATCATGGAACCAGGGTCAAAGTACTTATTGAAAGAATACATCAGTCCCCTCTGGATAGAGATCCTAAAATGAAAACACCAAGGAATGTTGTGGCCAAATTCCAGAACTATCATATTAGATAAAAGAGAAAATCCTGCAAGCAGCCAGAAAGAAAAACAAATAAATGCCAAGTAGCAACAGTAAGGAATAAGCAGAACTGGGCAGCATCAACATTAATGGATTGAAGGACCTGGAAAAAGATATTAGGAAGAGCAAGGGAGCTTGGAATGCAGCCAAGAATCCACTATCCCACAAATCTGAGCCTTCCATTTCAGGGGAAAAGATGGACATTTAAAAAAAATGGAAGAATTCCAAAAATTCCTGATGAAAAGACCAGAGCTAAATAGAAAATTTGGACATCAAACAGGAGGTTCAAGAGACACATATAAAATGGATAAAAAAATGAGGTAAAGGAAAAAATCTGCTATCCAATAAGTTGAAACTAGCTATATCTCAGCCTGGGAAAAATATTCTCATAAATCTTGAGAATTTTAACTTGAACAGAGAGAATATACCTAGCCAGAAGGGATGGACACTCATGACTTATCCATGAGACTGCTATCCAAATGGGATGAAACTAGCTTGGAAGAAAGACTCTAGTAACTCTCAAGAATTGTAACTCCATTAGATAGAATGGACTTAGCTAGAAGTGAGGGATACACAGAATTTTCTATGACTCATATAGAATGACTTAAAAACACCTCCTCCTGAAAAAGGAGGACAAGAAGCAACCGTGAGGAGGAAGGGGATTGAATGGAGTATATCTCATTACATTAAGAGGTACAAAAGACCTACGGTAATAGAGGGGAAGAAGGGAGGAAATGAGAAATACCTGAATCTTCTTCTCATCAGACTTGGCTCAAAGTTAACTTACACACATACTCAATTAACTTAAAAAAATATTGAACCTTTCAAGTAGTAAAAGGGGAAAAGGGGAGAAGGGGATGGACAAAGGGAGGGGGGAGAAAAAAGGGGAACTAATAGAATAAAGGGAAAGAAAAGGGAAAAAGGGAAAGGGGAGGGGGAGAATTTAAGAGGGCAAACACACTGAAGTGGGTGGTATTCATGAACAATATACTGGGGAATATGAATAAAGGGGGTAAGGGGAAAATAGAAACTGAGGGAAGATAGCATGGAGGGCAGTAAAGTGTTAGTAATTATAACTTACAATGTGAATGGGATGAGCTGTCCATTAAAATGTAAGTGAATAGCAGAGTGGATTAAAAACCAGAATCCTACAATATACTGCTTACAAGAAACTCATTTTAAGAGGAGAGATACATATAGAGTAAAGATAAAAAGTTGGAGCAAAATATATTTTGCTTTAGCTGTAGTGAAAAAAGCAGGTGTAGCAATCCTTATCTCAGACAAAGCAGCTGCAAAAATGGATAGCATTAAAAGAGATAAAGAAGGAAACTATATCCTCCTAAAAGGTACCATAGAAAATAAAGTGATTTCAAAACTGATTATTTATGCATTCAATGTGATAGCATCCAAATTCTTAGAGGAGAAGCTGAAAGAACAAACAGCAAAACTCTTCTAGTGGGGGACCTCAAACTCCCACTCTTAGATCTAGATAAATCAAATCATAAAATAAACAAGAAAGACATTAAGGAGGTAAATAGATTGTTAGAAAAACCAGATATGATAGACTTATGGAGGAAATTGAATGGGGATAGAAAGGAATATACCTTTTTTCTCTGCAAGTACATGGCACTTATACAAATATTGACCATGTATTCGGGCACTAAAACCTAATAATCAACTGCAGAAAGACAGAAATAGTGAATGCATCTTTCTTAGATCACAACACAATAAAAGTCATAAGCAATATTGGGACAGGGAGATGTAGACCCAGAACTAATTGGAAACTGAATAACCTCATTTTAAAGAATGAGTAGATCAAATAGCAAATTATAGAAAGAATTAATTATTTTATCCTAGATAATGACAATACTGAAACAACATACCAAAACCTATGGGATTCACTCAAAGTGGCTGTCAGGATATATATTATAACTTTAAATGCTTACATGAACAAATTAGAGAATGAGGAAATCAATGAACTAAATATGCAAATAAAAAAAACTAGAGAAAGAACATATTAAAAATCCCCAATTAAATACCAAATTAGAAATTCTAAAAATTAAAGGAGAAATTAAGAAAATCAAAAGCAAAATAACTATTGAATTAATAAATAAAACCAAAAGTTGGTTTTATGAAAAAAACAATAAAATTGATAAACCTCTGATTAATTTGATTAAAAAAGTTAGAAAACCAAATTTCTAGTATCATAAATGAAAAAGGTGAACTCACTACCAATGAGGAGGAAAGTAAAGTAATAATTTGGAATTATTTTGCCTAACTCTATGCCAATAAATTTGACAATCTAAGTGAAATGCAAGAATATTTGCAAAAATATAAGTTGCACAGGTTAAAGGAGGAGGAGATTAAATACATAAACAACCCTTTCTCAAAAAAAGAAATTCAACAAGTCATCATTGAACTGCCCAAGAACAAATCTCCATGGTCTGATGGATTCACAAGTGAATTCTACCAAACATTTAAGGAACAATTGGTTCCAATTCTATAGAAACTTTGTAAAAATAGGGGAAGACAGAACTCTACCTAAACTCTTTGTATGAAAACCATATGGTGCTGGTACCTAAACCAGGAAGAGTTAAAACAGAGAAAGAAATTTATAGACCTATTTCCCTGATGAATATAGATGCAAACATCTTAAATATAATCTTAGCAAAACGATTACAACAACTGATCACTAGGATAATACACTATGATCAAGTAGGATTTATTCCAGGAATGCCGGGTGGGTTCAATATTAGGAAAACAGTTAGTATACTCAATTATATCAAAAACAAACCTATCAGAAATCATATGATCATATCAATAGATGCTGAAAAAGCTTTTGACAAAATACAGCATCCATTTCTATTAAAAACACTAAAGAGTATAGGAATAAATGGACTGTTCCTTAAAATAATTAGCAGTATCTATCTGAAACCATCAACAAGCATTATACTCAATGGGGAGAGGCTAGAGGCATTCCCAATAAGATCAGGAGTGAAACAACGGTGCCCATTATCACCACTACTGTTCAATATTGTATTATAAATGGTAGCATCAGCAATTAGAGAAGAAAAAGAAATTAAAGGAATTAGAATTGGGAAGGAAGAGACAAAACTCTCTTCGATAAAAACTGTTGGGAAAACTGGAATTTAGTATGGAAGAAACTTGGATAAGATCAACACCTCACACTTTATACCAAGATAAGATAAAAATGGATACAGGATTTCAACATAAAAAACAATATTATAAGCAAACTAGATTATCAAGGAGTAGTTTACCTGTCAGATCTATGGAAAAGGAAGCAGTTTATGACCAAGGAAGAGATGTAGAACAACATTAAAAACAAACTAGATAATTATGATTACATCAAATTAAAAGGTTTTGCACACACAAAAGCACTGTAACCAAGATCAAAAGAAATGTAGTAAATGGGGAAACAATTTTTACAAATAGTATTTCTGACAAAGGACTCATTTCTAAAATATACAGAGACCTGAGTGAAATTTTCAAGCCATTCACTTAATTGAAAAATGGTTAAAGGATATGCAAAGGCAATTTACAGATGACGAAATCCATAGTCATGTGAAAAATTGCTCTAAATAATTAGTTATTAGAGAAATGTAGATTTAAGCAGCTCTGAGGTACCATCTCACACCTCTCAGTTTGGCCAATATGACCAGAAAGGACAATGATCACTGTTGGAAGGGATGTGGGAAATCTGGAACACTAATACATTGTTGGTAGAACTGTGAACTCATCCAACCTTTCTGGAGAGAAACTTGGAACTTCACCCAAAGGGCAACAAAAATGTGCATATCCTTTGATCCAGCAATACCACTACTGGGTCTACACCCTGAAATGATGATGAAAAAGCATAAAAGCATCACTTGTACAAAAATATTCATAGCAGTCCTGTTTGTGGTGGTAAAGAATTGGAAATTATGTTAATGTCCTTCAATTGGGGAATGACTTAGGAAACTGTGGTATATGTATGTATATCATGGAATACTATTGTTGTATTAGAAACCAGAAGGGGTAGGAATTCAGGGAAGCCTGGAGGGATTTGCATGAACTGTTCCTGAGTGAGATGAGCAGAACCAGAGAAACACTGTACACCCTAATTGCAACATGGGGGTGATGATTAACCTTGATGGACACACTTATTTAAGTAGTGCCACAATCATGGACAATTTGGGGCTCTTTGCAATGGAGAATACCATCGGCATCCAGAAAAACAACTGTGGTGTTTCAACAAAGACCAAGGACTATTACTTTAAATTTAGAAAAAAACAACCTGATATTTTATTGTCTGATCTTGATATTTCTTATACTTTACGCTTCTTCCTTAAGGATATGATTTCTCTCTCATCATACTCAATTTGCCTTAATGTATGCCATGAAAACAATGTAAAGACTGAGATTGCCTTCTCTGGGGGGGTGGGGGGAGGGAAGTAAGATTAGGGGAAAAATTGTAAAACTCAAAATAAATACAATCTTTAATAAAGGAAAAAAAATACCTGACTCCCGGATTAAAGGACCTCATTATTTTCATCATCATTAACATGTATATAACTAGCACTTTTGAAGAGTTTCACACATTTTGTTGTTAAGAGTCACATAAGTAGCAAAATCACCTTGCCAACAAAGGTCTGTAAAGTTATGTTTTGCTTTTATTTTTTTTATTTTTTTTTTTTGTAGCAATGCATGGTTGTAAGAACTGGATTATAAAAAAAGCTGAGTGCCACAGTCAACATTTTTGAATTGTGGGGCTGAAGAAAGTTTCTTAGAGTTCATTGCTCAGCATAGGGATCAAATCACTTAATACTTGAGAAAATTAATTCTTATTACTCATTAAAAGGACAAGTAGTGATACTGAAGCTTAAATATTTTGACCACATAATGAGAAGACAGGAAAGACTGATGCTGCAAAAGATTAAATATAAAAAAGTAGTGATGGTAGAGGAAGAGATGAAGAGATTGTGTCATGGAAACCATAGGATGACCTTAAACAAACACTGGAAGTTACTGGAAGTTAGAAGGGGCTTGAAAGCTATGTCCCTTTTGGTCACAAAGAGTTAGAAATGTCTGAAAGATTGAACAACAATAAATGGTATGGAAGTGAGAGAAATAATAAATTATTCTTCCCCCCCTTCCTCTAATCAGATAACTTTGTGCTGAAGATTTTGATGAGTTTTATAATCCATTTTAATCAGTCAAAGTAATCATGAACACTTATTATAGTAACATATTTTAAGAATCATTTTTAAAAACTTGAAGAATATAGGATTTTTAAGTAAGATTTTAATCAAAAGTCAAAAATCAAATGTTCTGCCTAGCAAAATTTACTCTGATAAATGTTGTTGTCTTAAGTATTTAGAGTCATGTTTCAGGAGTTATGTTTTTATCAATAATAGAAGCAAACTTTATACTATTTGCTTATTAAAATTAAATTATACTCAAACACAACAAGGGTTCTAAATTTGAACATCAACTTTTAAAAATATATTTAATATATAACTGTATGTTTATATAGTGGATACTACTTTGTATAAATGTTTATATGCAATATGCTTTTATCGCATAAGTTTTATATACATAAATATGCATTATTCAAATATATCATATAAATGTATAATTATATATACATTTTACATGCACACATACATTATATATTTATTACATATATATGTATTATATATGCTATGCATTACATACAGTTATATATATATATATATACATATTCTTATAACCATATTCTATTAAATTAGGTTTTCTTTGTAAGCCTATGCTTTTTATTTTATACAATGAAAAGCATGATTTTGAGAAAAAACTCCAGCATGATACTAATAGGTTTTATGACATCAAAACACATTTTAGAATTTTGTTGAGAGTTATAGAGCATAAATCAGTCACAGAATGTCAAGCATCCTAAAAATCAAGATTTCAAAATAGCATAGGAAGTAGAGCCTCATTTGATGGAGCACTGGGTTTGGAATCAGGAAAACTCATCTTAGTGAGTTCAAATCCAGCTTCAGACAGTTATTGTGTGATCCTGGATAGATCACTTAAACTGGTTTCCTCAGTTCCTCATTTTTAAAATGAGCTGGAAATGGCAAGCCACTCCAGTTTATTTGCCAAGAAAATAAGGTCATGAAGAATCAGACATGTCTAAATGATTGAACAACAAAATAAATTTCATATTTGAAAAAAACATGAAAAAATATACTAAAGTCATTTGAAAGTATTGTTTGATTGATCAATGATGAATGAAATTAGTCAAGGAAAATGATTGCACTTCGGTTCTATTGTGGAATCATCTAAGCTTTAAAATTTATGAGAGTTGAGTGTGATAATGTTTTATCCTTTGTTCTCAAAGAAAATCATGACATGATGTCATTATGCCATGACAAGCATATAAATTGGATGTAAATGAGAGGTTTCTGTGTTATGCTACCAGTGTCACCTGGGTCCAATGGTTTGATATGAATTGGGATGATTTGAGATGGACCTGATTGTGAGTCAATCACAGTCAAGTGACTTTCCCAAGGTTACACAGCTACCAAGTGGTGAATGCCTGAGGCCAGATTCAAACTGCAGTCCTCCTGACTCTTAGTCCAGTGCTCTATCCACAGGGCCACGTAGCTGTTTATGTTGAGTGTGGTAGTTTGTCTGTAAACTCACTAATCAGGAAGGTTAAAGTTGACCAAATTCTTACTCTCAGGATTTCTGAGTTGTAATGAAATATATTGATCAGATATCTGTTCTAAGTTCAATATTAATATGGCAAATTTCAAGGAATAAGGTCCCACCAAATAACTAAAGGAGGGACAAAGTGATTCTATTCAAGAATGGAGTATGTTAAAGCTTTCAAAACAATTAACAGTAGAACCAAGTCCAAAAGACAGCTCTACACTTGTAGTTTAGGTAATATGGGGAGATACATTCTCGTCTATTTTCTAGGAATGAATAGATTATTAGCTACTGTCTCATGTTGGAGACACAATGCTGTTTATCAGTAATAGACAGCTGTTCTGTTTTTGTACACTTTTCTGATTCCTTTTATACTAAGGAATGATATTTCTTTATTATATATTATCTCTAATAAATTTACCCTTTCTCTTAATCACTCATAGATAGATTCTAGCTTGCTGCATTTCTTTATTATAACTCATGATTCAGTACAATTGAATATGATTATCTTGGTATTTTTCAGAACACTCTTTGGACCAAGGTAGACTCCTGAGCAGTGACTATCTCATGTTTTTATGAATGTAATTAGACTCAAAATTAGAAACATTTTTGCCTGGCGCAAAAAGCTCAAAGGAGTTCTTAAGGGTTCTAGGGGTGAGTGGTAAGTCCTGTTATGTAGGAATATGGTACAAGACATTTGGGCACAACTCCTGGTAAGTGGAATAATAGGGAAACATCCTTAGGCTAGGTTTGCAACCTTTTTTTCTGCTCAACTATACACCTTTCCCTCCTGTTTTCCCTCTTGCTAGGTCCATAAGAAATTACAACTCTAGCTCCTAGATTGTCAAATTCTCAGCTACTACTGATGCAAGTCTTCCATTTCTTTACCCAACTCCTCTCTGGTGTGAATCTACCTTTTATAAGTTAAGATGGCCCTAGACTGGGACTCAGCCAAGGTAGACAAAATGAAAGAATGAACAAAGCCCAACTCAAACTTACCCTCTTGGTGGAAGGGTACCCTCATGCTCTCCTCCACTAGCCATCTTTTTATAAATAAAGTATTCTACAAGAAAAGTGTGAAGATTTGGGGATTGCCTACTCTTTCTAAGACCATAATCAATGCTCTCCTGGCCTCCTTAGGTTTGGAAGGTGCCAGGCTATTGGGCTAATACTGAATACAAAAGAGAAGTAAAAATTTGACTAGAAGGGCTATAGTGTCCCAAGGTACCAACCTTCCCACAATCTTATTTTCTGAATATTCATCTTTGTAACCATAATCTTCCTTGAGACCCTTTCCTGGTCCCTTTTCTCTTTTCTCTCTAATGATTTACTTTGGCTATCTCAATTCTCATAGGTTCAATTTCTATGATTTCTATGAGCTAATGATTCTGGGATCTATATGTCCAGTTCTGGTCTCTCTCCAGAACTCTAATTTCATATTACCAACTTCCTTTTAGACATACCAAACTGACTATTCTAATAATGCTTGTCCTTCATTTGTGAAGAAGATTATGACATCAGGGAGGTGATGTCATAACAAGCAAAGGAATTGAATTTTATTGAGGAGGTACTGTGCTAAGTCACCAGCCCCACTTTCTGTTCTAGAACTATGTGGGTCCAGTGACCAGATATGAATCACTATGACTGGAGATGACCCTGGGTGTGAGGCAAACAGATTTAAGTGACTTGTGCAAGTTCACACAGCAAATTAATGTCAGGTGTCTGAGGTCAGGTTTGATCTCCTGTCCTCTTGACTCCAAAGCCAGTGCTCTACCCACTGAGTCATTAAAGGAAAACTTGGCAGGTGAGGCTTTATGTTTCCTCAAGTGATGTATTGAAAAGGTGAGTCAACAAAGAAGGTAGAAGAATTTAGACTGTAGTCTCTAGGAAATAAGAAATAAAGACAGAAATAACAAATTAAATGATCATACTCCTAGGGAAAGGAATACAGTCAATGTGGTGTGGAGCCATTCACCTTTCTGAGGGTGGGCATGATTTGGTTGGGGGTTATGGCCCTTAGAGATACAGATGGTTGAGCCACCTATAGAGGGGCCTTCCAGTTGGACTAGAAATGGCTGAGCCCTTCTTCAGAAATAGGTATAAACAGTACAATTATAGGCTGGAGAAAGGATGCATTTTAGAACAAGGGACACATAGTCTACTCAAAGGTCAAGACATTAAAAATTTCTATAAAAACCTACTAATAATGCTGATTTTTGCTAATAATATTTTGGTATGCAAAATTGATTGTTTCAGAAGGCAGTTCAGTTGTATTCTAGAGACATATGGCTTAACAGGGTCAGGAGTCATGTCCTTCTAATGATTTTATATCACAATTTCCTATTAGTATGCTAAAGTAAACATACCCAAATCTGAGCTTAACATCTTCACTTTCTATAACCCCCCACCAAACTAGATTTTTGAATTTCTTATTTTTAGAGGTCACCACTATACTCCCAATCCTTCATACTTGTAGCCTAGATGTCATCCTTAACTTCTCACCCTCAGCCCTCATATCTTGCTAAATCTTACCATTTCTATCTTCTCAATATTTCATATATATATGTATATATATATGTATATATATATCCCTTTCTTGGTTTATATAGCTACCACCTTAGGACTCCTTTTATAATTCTTTTCCTATACCAATCTAAATAGTCTTCCTGACTATTATCTCTCTTCAACTCTAACTGAATCCCAAAGTGATTTTTGCTGAAGTCTGGGTTTACTCAATGTCACTCGCTCTGCTCAATAAATTTTAGTGACTTACTTTTTTTACCTCTTAGATGAGATTTGAATCCTTAGGTATTTCAATTTTATTATAACCTGTGTCTTTCCTATGATGCCCTAATGCTGGTAAATCTAGGAGGTTTTCCCAGAAAGTGGAGGAGGATTCTGCTTGTGGCCAATGAATTCCGTGCCAGCATCTATTCTCATTTTTCAATTTTTGTCCATCCTGTTCTCCAGCAGCAAGGGGCTATCTCTAATATTAGCTTCTATATTCAGCCATATTCTTTATCTCCTTTTTACTTGTGACTTTGCATTTCTCTTTTTAACCCAAAGTTTTTAATGCCTCAAATTAGACAATGATTTGGATTAAGAAGGGATGCAGCAATAATTCATTTTAAAAACCAAAAAAATGAAGTCCATCATTCTATTGATACAAAACAAATAAAAAGACAATTTCTGCTTCATATTTTCTCATCAGTATCTTTAAAGACCCTGTAAATAGCTAACTGTCAATGAACTGATAGATTTGCAACCATGCCCATCTTTAATTGCTACTTTTGCTTTTGAGCTACTTTCAAGCAGATTGTCTTGCTGTATTTAATATAGGAAAGCACAAGAAATTGAGGAATACTGATAAGGTCATAGTATCATAATTGTTTCACTAGGAAGAGACCAATTCCCTCATTCTTCTTGGATAAGGAAACCTAGGGCAGTACAAATATCTGGGGATTTGGAATCAAAGACCATGAGTTTTGGGGTTTTTTCAGCTTTTTTATTTATCACTGATATCTTCTGAGGAAGTCATTTCTCTTAAATTTTAGTGTCTTTATTTGGAAAATAAGGTTTAGATAGCATTAATAGGTTTAAATCTTTGTTTCTATCTAGTTTTTTTTATTTTTTAGGTTTTTTTTTTGCAAGGCAAATGGGGTTAAGTGGCTTGCCCAAGGCCACACAGATAGGTAATTATTAAGTGTCTGAGATCGGATTTGAACCCAGGTACTCCTGACTCCAAGGCTGGTGCTTTATCCACTACACCACCTAGCCGCCCCTATTTAGTTTTTTTTTAAATTAGGAATTTCTTTTTTTCTGATCACAATAAGATTTGGGACAGGTAACTATCAGTATGTGTCACTATGATGATGATCATTATTAACATAGAGAGATTCTATACTGTTGTCATAACACCTCTTCTGTTTCTATATCTCCAAATAATCCTTATACATAGAAGATCTTTTTGGATTTTCTTTCATGATCCAAACAATAGAAGCCACAAAGTCTTTGGGGGTTATAGTATAAGTTTAAGGGAATTTTTATGTATCATACATAGTTTGCTGAGACATAGATAGTGAAATTAAAACCCCCAAAAGATGAAAAGAGTATCTAAGATGACCCAGAAAGATTAACAGTTGTGAAAGGTAGAACAATAATTTTTGTTTACTCTGAACAAAGATCTCCTACCTAGAACTATTCCAAAGTGGCATAGACCACCTCATTATGTAGCTGATTTTACTAAGGAGTATGCTGGAGATAACTTGAGCTGGTTCTCAAATTTTAATGTGTGTATTTCTACCTTTGAAACCTGATAAATCTGACAAATCACACTTTAGTTTATTGTCTTGTTTATAATGAAGAGGGCACTAAGTGGTTTTTGGAGATAGGAAAACAAGTTCAAATATGGTGCCATACATTTACAGACATTTGCTACTTTATATAAATTTGCATGTGTAAATTAAACTTTGGGTAAAGCATTTTGAAAGAAATATGCATCGCCCCCCCCCAAAAAAAAATACCCAACTGTGTTGACTTTAGTATCTTGTATATGCTCTATTTTTCTATTTTCTCTTGTCCCTCAGGTTCTCCAACAAAAGACAAAAAAAATAATACCTAAAGAAATACCTATAAGGGAAAGAAGATGAATGGAAATGGAGAAACTGTCACAGGTGTTGCCTGGGATTTTCAGATTAGGGGCTTGACTTAAAATCTTGGGCTGGAAAAAGTTCCCAGGACCCTCTGCCTCTCTATCTGTCTGCTTGGGTACAAGTTTCTGTCCCTGACTGAAAAGCTCCTTTCCTTACTTCTCCTTCTTTGTCCTTGAACTCCATTTGTCCTTGAACAACACTTCCCTTCATAAACTGGTGCTCCTTATGGAACTTGGAGCCACTTTCCTGCCTCCCTCTATCCCTTCTCCATGTCCTTGGATCAAATTGGTTTTATATGAAATTTACTTTATATAAAGATCTGTGAAATGGTCCCCCATGTGACTTTAGTTAGGACATATAACTTTTATTTGAATCAGTTTTCTCATGAGTAAGACACAAATAATAATAATAATATTTTTGTCTCATGATTGTGTGAGGAACAAATCAGATAACTGCAAAATATTGAACACAGTGCCTAGCACATAATAAATGCAATATAAATATTATTAAAGATGAGAAAATGATGGAGGAAATGTTAATAATAGTGTTTTGTGAACAAGGTTTTCTTTTCTTTTCCTTTTTTTTTTGGTCTCAGAGGTCTAGTTACTCAACATTTACCAGAACAACACTTCATTTGAAAGTTCTGGTATTGACTGAATTACTATTGGGTAGAAATTTCATATTGGAATTCTTGATAAAGTATAGGTTAGGTAGGATGATTTCTGAGGTTTATTACAATTGAACTGTGAATCTGTGATTCTTCTCTGAGTACAATGTTTATTCCAGTTTTCATGCTGCTTCATTGATTCAAACCTAAACCTGTTCTATCCCCACCTAGAATTCTTTCAAGGCTCATTACTATATCCATCCTTTCTCTGCAAAAATCTCACACTGGACCCTTCCTCAGTGTAATGGTCTTCCTAAAGAGCCTGTTCTCAACCCTTTCTCAGGCAGCAACATGTGGAGGATGAAAACATTTATTTCTCTTCTTTCTATTACATTCTTAAACCTAAGCATCTTCCACATAAACTGGTATAAATACTATGCTTCCATCCTTTCCCCTTCATACACTATATAAAATTAATTATTTTAAAGACTCTCAATAGATAGGTACAAGAATTCTTTCAGGAGACATAAACATATGGAACTACTTTTTGTCATTATACTTAGAATAAAAATTAAACACTTAGGAACATTTATGCAGCTATCTGAGGTTTATCATGGAAACTTCATGTCTGTCTGAATACATATGTTGACTTTTTTAAAGTCAGACTTGTCACAGAGTATGATTGGAGAGATGCTAAAAGGCCTACTTACTCTGAAATATTTCAGTACCTCTTACTTCTGTCAGCTACAGTGCCTGAGATGTACTTCATTAAGTGTACTCATTTGTTTGAAGGAATATTATCCTCAGGAATCTCCTTTGAAAATATAAATAAATTACATAGGAGAGAAAGAACTCAAATTATCTGTGCTTATGATAAAAAATTTAACATATTAACAACCTGAGAGAAGGCCAAAGTAATAAAATAAAATGTAACAAAATAAAGGAATTAAAAATTTTTGTTGACATGAGTTCAAACAAAAGCTCTTATAGTACCGATTACGTTTTGCTCCATATTATAATCCTGATTCTCTTATTTCCCATGTGATCTTGGCCAAGTAACTTTCTGGGCCTCAAGCAATTCTCATCTATAAAATGAGAAAGTTGGGGCAGATTATTTCTAATATCTCTTCCTGATCTAAATTTATTACCTAAAGTAATTTCTTTTCCAAACTCCTGCCCCTCGTCTTGATTATGTTTCTTGAGGAAAGGAACTATTTTTTAAGTCATTTTATGTCCCCTAGGGTGCCTACCACAGCAAATTTCATATAAAAATTGCTGAATAAATGTTTATTGAATTGAAATGAATTCAAAAAGACTAAAGTTTTAGAAAAAGGCTCTGAAAAACAAAAATGGTTTAGTTGACAGGGACATTTTTGTTTTCTCTAAGGCTAAAGTAATTCTTATTGTGGGGAAACAGAATCTTATCAGATTCTACTCTAATGGTGCTAAGGTCTTAAGGCTCTATTAAAAGACCTTTCATCATTTAGATGCTTTCAGGGATTTTACTGAACAATATTTCTGATTCAGGCAGCAATATGGAGAAAAAAAAGAAAAAAGAAAAACCTTCTACTTCCCATAACTCTGAGTCAGTGTAAAGGAATAAAAAGAAAGAAGAGGAAAAATAATGTATAAAGCAAAACTCAGAAATCCTAGATTTCCCTTTCCCCTTATCTAAGGAGTGAATCTCAGTTCTCAGTGATCTGGTAATACAATATCTTTGCAGTTCAGTGGATCTCCAAATGCAAAATGGTGATGATGAATTAATGAACCAATGCATTTCTAGGACTATTAAGGAAATTGCACTGATGAAAACATCCATCACAGTCTTGGATTCTTCTCCTGATACAAGGTGATAAAGATGAACAAAAGTACCAACAACATAAAGGTGAAATCCAATAAGAACATTCCAACATGATTGACAATACTTCATCATGCAGCAAGGTCAGGGAAGACAGAGAAAATGCTTGGATTCAAGAGATGGGAACATGGAATTTATGGAATGACAGGGAGGTTAGTGTCACTGGTTTGAAGAATATGTAATAGGTAAGGTATAAAAGAACTGGAATGCTCAATAGACCAGTTTGTATTGGATCCAAGAAGCCATTGGGAGTCCCATGTTTAATTAAGTGGAGGAATAACATGATCAGATATGCATTTTGACAGCTGAAAGGAAGATGGATTGGGATAGACAGGCAGCACTTGAGGCATTCAGCACATACATCAAACTTTTAGCAATAGTCTAAGTGTAAGCTGATGAAGACTCTATGAAAACAGTTGGTGATATCAGATGAGAAAATGGGACATACTTTAGAGAAGCTGTAAGGTGAAACTAACAAACCTTGGCAATCTGTGGGAAGAGGGTGGGGAGTACTTGGTAAGGGAGAATGAAGAGTCTAGGATGAGTCCTAGGATACTAGTTTGAAGGACCCTGTAAATGGTGATGTTCTTTATAGTAAAAGAGAAACTGAGGAGGAGGTTTTTACGAGGAAAGATATTGAGTTTGGTTTTAGACATGTTGAGCTTAAGATGTCTACTGGAAATCCAGTTCAATATGTATGAAGGACAGTTGAAGATGTGAGATTGGAGATCAGCATGGGGTTAAGGGAGTAGAACAGGATAGGGAGATAGATTTGAGAAGATGGTAACTAAATCTATGTAGATGCCCATCAATTGATATCTTATCAAGCTTATATTTCAGTAGTTGCACCCAAAGCTCCCTTTGGGAAATGGTGCTATTACATTTTACCCAAGGAGTTAGGCTCTATAATTTCAGTTTCCTCATGAAATTTCACTAATTTTTCAAGTTTCACCAGTAAAGTGTGTATATGAGAGATTCATAGCAAAAGTTTAAAGTAACATACTTGAAACTCCTTCTAGAAGGACATATCTAATTGCCCTCCAAGCAGGCTAGGGATAGGATGTGATTGGTCTGGGACAGATGGTAGTGGTGGGACATAAATCCCAAACTTCACACCCATTTCCTTTAGTATCTTTATGCTTTCAATTGTAGATGCCCACTGGTTATTGGCTGCAAAATGACTTTATCTTTTATAGAGTCATATAAAAACAACTTTCCATCTTTATCACTCATCCAAAATAAAAAAAAATATATAAAGAAAAATCCCCTTATCTAGACTTTGATAAGGTTAGTTGAGTCTGTAAAAGTAAATTTGAGGAAATCTAACTTTGCCTATGGAAGTTAATTGTGGAAAGTATGTCAGCAATTAATTCATTAAGAGCCTTAAGAGCCATGACTCTAGTGACTCATCAGATTTCTGTTTGAATTTCTCCTAAAAACACCCAGTCTTCTTGGTGGAACTAGTCTACTCATTTCTTGCTCCTTCAGGATAGTCACTCAACTTCTATAGGATCATTAACTGTAACCTAAGGAATGCTAAGGAATGCTGAACTTGGCAATCCTTGGTCTTCCTGATTAGCCTTCTTGGGCAATAACTGAATGCTCCATGCTACCAAGAGCTATATGTCTTGACATTTGACCAAACTATCATATTTTTGTAGTAATCTTAACCCAAAATCAATCATATTGCCCCCCAAAATCCTCATCTTGTACCAATTACTGATTATGCCAAAAGTTAGGACAACACCTGATATTAGCATCTCTTATTTCAGGAACAATGTTGGAAGGAAATAAGGTACTCATAAACCATTAAACAGCTAGCATAAATAGGTTTAATTTGTCCTAAATCATTAAGGATTTACACAAAGAAACAGAGAATCACTTACCCTTTCCATATAAAAATGTCTTATCAGCAGGGTAAATTGTGAAGTTTTCTGTAGTCTTCAAGCATCCACTTAATCAATGGCATCTCAAAATCATATGGTGGGACATGTTATGCCTACTGATGACAAGTAAGCAGAAAAAAGGAGGCAGGACCAAATTAGATCCCTCCTAGGGATAGATGTATTGCCTTTTAGAGAAAACTGTAATAATAATAATAATAATAATAATAACTATTATTATTATTATATCAATAATAAAGACTAAAATGCCAGTAGTCATCTATTCTCAGTGGAGCTACTCAGTATTTAGAGCCTATCTAGGGATCTCAATATCAGCTTATGTTTCCTTCTTCTGCTTCTCACTTCACTTACCTTCCCTTTATCAATTAAGAATTTTAAAAGGAAGAAAGATACTCATTTAATGACTTATCACTACCTTTTCCTCCTATAGTCCAGAGACCTTTTATGATCCTCTTGAATATTTCCCAAGATATTTCATATTTCACCTGGCTTCTGAGATCACTTTGATGTGCATGATTTAGACTGAAATAAAGTGAACTTGGGGATGCTGTTGGTATTGACAAGATAGGTAAAAAAATTAAAGTTTAAATTTAAGAATGACATATCTTATTGGCTTTTCTTTCATTCAAACAACCTTAATCAGGACATTAATTAGATACAATTAAAATTAAGATTATTTTTTAAAAGAAAAATGGAGAAAGTTGTTCTGTGTTTTTAAGGAAAGGGAAGAGTCTGATTAAAAGAAAACTGGTTTCCATTGAAAAATATGATATATTATTTTACATTATTAAAAGTTCAAGTATTTTGTAAATTTATGTACTTAAATATGAATAGATGCAATGTTCTATTCATGCAGGATTCTAAGCGCTATATACCCCAGCCCTTCCATTCTTACTAAAAGGAAAGATTATTTTTAATATTTAGATTAAAGATTATTAAGATTTTTAAGATTTATATTAAAAAGTGAATTGGAAGTAATGTAGCCCCAAAATAGTGTCAGATAACTAGAATGTAACAAAAAGTTTCTCTTATAATGATTAAATGAATTGTTTGGTGACTTGTCTAATTTGATTATATTGCTTACTGATATTTTACATTCTCTTCACAAGTACTTAAAATTACATTAATTTATTGTAGTACAAAGTGTCAGGTATACAATCTTAGTCCCAAAATGTCAAGTAAATAGTAAAAAATATCAAAATATCTTTATATTTCATATATGTTACTTAACAATTAGTATGTTGTTATTATTATTATTATTATTATTATTATTATTATTATTATTATTATTATTATTATTATTATTATGCACATTTTTCATTTCCAGGAATATAATTTTTACTCAAGGCCATCAAGGAGAAAAACTTTTCTAAAATTTTCTGAGGAAATTACCTTATCAGAGACCTTGGAAAAGATGTTATTTGACTACTAAAACTATCCTTCCCTTTTCTAGCTACATAGCTGTTTAAAGTTGGGTTTTCTTTACATATTTCAACCAAAGCAACATATAAAAACATATTGAATTCAGAAGCCGATATAAGAAATTGTCTGTCTTCTATTAAGCTAGACATTAAAGAGATTTGTGAAAACATGCAAAGCAGTACACTAGTTTTTATTTTGTTTTGAAGAATATCATATTTTCCATAAAATTTATTTATATATAAAACAGTATATATTTTACAAAGTAATTTACTTACTTCAGAAAGATAAATTCATAAATGTACATATACCACTTTCCCTTCCACCAATTCAGTCTCTGAAGTGGACAAGTGGATTAGTTTCATGGTTTAATTCAGTTCAGAGCACAATTTCAGCTCCAAGTCAAAATCCTCCTGAGCCTCATTCTCAAACTTTTCAGGGCTCCCATGCCAGAATAACTGGTTACACCATCTCATTAACAAATCTGACTACAAGTTCATCATGATTCAGACATTTAGAAGGAGAAGATCACCTCCTAACAGTCACATTGAGGAGTAACCCAGAATAGATTCACACATGTCCCAAAGTAGGTTCACTTCTTGGTGTCAAAGTAAAAAAAAAAGATAGAATAGAAGAAAGTAAATTCCTTCCCACCAGCAGATTCAGTTCATGACATCAAGGTTGAGTGTAGCAGATAGTAGGTGCTGAGGAGATGCAGCAAAGACAGAAAAGAATATGATTGGCTTTTAAAGATTATTTTACATTTGGCATATGGCAAATAGTAATAGAGGAGCAGCTAGGTGCTTTAGAAGATAGAGTACCAGACTTAGAGTTAGGAGGATCTGAGGTCAAACCTAGCCTCAGATATTTACCAGCTTTGTGACTCTGAGCAAGTTATGTAACCCTGGTTGCCTCAGTTCCTCATCTCTGAAAAAGGAAATAGTAAGCCACTCCTTTATCTTTGCCAAGAAGACCTAAATGGGATCATGAAGAGTGGGACATGATTGAAATGACTCAATAGCAGCAACAAAAATCAATAGATATAAACAAACAGTCACTGGTGTTCTCAATAATTTTTAAGGGTTAAAGCTTAAGATGAAAGAGTTTGAGAAGTGTTGCTCAGTGACAGTCAATAGACAATCTAAGTAGTCATGAGGGAATTGAAATCTAAATGGATGAGAAAATATCTATCTCATAGGTTTTTGTAAGTTTTATATATTTTAAAGCACTATAAAACTATTATTGATTCTATCAATAATAATGATATTTAAATTTTTATCATTTAATTCACTTTAACAGTCTTTCATTAAAAGCCTTTTATATGTGAAAGATTCTATTAGGAACTAGGGGTACAAAAAATCCTGCCCTTAAATATCTTATAATGGTCGAAAATATAGTTCAAATTATATAATACCGAGACAGCTGGTCTGAGTGTGTTCCCTGGCCCAGAAAAAATAAATGGCACCTTATAGGTGATGAAGGAACTTTCAAATATGTTTGCAAAATTGCTGTCAGTAATCTTTGAGAAATTACATACACCTGGAAAAGTACCAGAAGACAGTAGAGAGGATTGCAATCTAAGTTGATTTTTGAAAAAGAGAGACGAGTCCCTGAACTGGACAGACTCTATTGCCAAAACTCTAAACTGCAATTTTGAATGAATATTTTGTAAGATCCTAAAAGTAAATGCACTCGTCAATAGGAGCCAGCATATAAACACCTCAAGCAAATCATGCTTAACATCTTATTTCTTTTCTAATAGGATCATTATCATGGAGACATTATATTTGGATATCAGGAATGCATTTTACAAAGGCATCCTTAATGTACTTGTAAGCAGCCTGGATAAATGTAAGCTAGCTACTGATAAAATTAGGTTAATTATTAACTAGGTGAATGTATCCAAATTATGCCAGTCTGGATCAATATAAAATTGGAAGGATAATTTGTGGAATGGGAAAAGATTTTTATCTTTATAATAATGTCCAGTTCAACATTTTTTATCACTATGTCAATAATAACATTGATGTCAAGTTTATTAAATTTTTAGATGGCACTGAGTACTAGGAGGAATTACTAGTATTCTAGACTGCAAAATAGGCCTTAAAATTACTCATACCCAGGAAAATGGGGTAAATTTAATAAAGCAGAATTTAATAAAGATAACTCTACAATACCTCCTTTGTATGTAAAAAAAAAACAACATCATCAATGCGGTAAATACTAGATCAGAGTACCTTGGCTTAGCAGTCAGTCTTGTGAATAAGACTTTAGAATTTTTAAATTTCAAGTTTAAACAAAGCCAGTAGTGTGATATATCAGATAAAAAGTTAATAGAAATAATTGACTGAATTAATATACACAGTGTTCAAAGCAAGATCATGTAGTTAGTTATATTCTCCTACTCTGCCATCATCCATAAATAGAAAATAAAAAAAAATATATCTTAGAGATCATTAAGTCTAGTACCATTGTTCAGCTGAGGTTACTGAGAATCAATAAGTTAAAGAATTTCTCCATAATCAAAAAGATAAGAAATAAAAACATTGGGACTGATAACCAATCCTCTGTCTTCAAAACCATGCTTAAGAGCTCACTTAAAACTTTCCTGATTAATATTCTGAAATATTTACAAAGATAGCTAAATAATATGATGATTAAGGTCAAAACAATCTTAAAACCTGAAGTAACAAAGAAATACAAAATAATTAGCCTTGAAAGGTATAGATAGATAGATAGATAGATAGATAGATAGATAGATAGACAGATAGATAGATAGACAGATAGTAGGAAGACAATGGTTGATGACTGCCTTACATTTTTAAGTTGTTACATTGAAACATAATTTTGTTTTTTGCATAGCTCCAGAGAAAAGAATTTAGACTAATGGGTAATAGTTACAAAGAAACAGATTTTGTCCAATGTGAAGAAGAAATTTCTGGAAGGCAATGATATTTCAAGAATAATGCATTGTCTCAGAAGTTAATTAGTTTTCCATCATTGAAAGTTATCAAACTAAAGTTGGATGGAAACTTGTTCGAGAAACTATAGTGGGAATCCTGAATGCTTTGGGCAGTTGATCCCTAAATCTCTTCCATTTCCAAAGTGATAAGTTATTTATGAACTATGTTGAAGGGTTGCTCAAATGCTGCCTAAAGCTGAATGTGAATATATGTGGAGTAATTTAGGGAAGGGACAGTATTGGTAGCTAGAGTGTCCCATAAAAATATAAGGAACCCAAGAAGGAAAAGACTAGTAAAAAATGATCCAAAAGGTGGTGAAAAGGGAGGTAGAAAAATACAAAAACAAACATTTCTAAACTTTTTTTCTACTGAGAGTGTATAATTATGAATTAGGGCCTTATTACGATTATCATCACTATTAGAGTATATATATATATATATATGAATATATGCAAACACAAATATACATATATGCATAAATACACATGACAGTTTGCAATCAAATTCAAATGAGTTTGTATGTGTGCCATAAAGGTACTATCATTGTCCTTGTCTCACAACAAAGGAAAATGAGTCTGAAAAAGGTTATGTGAATTGTACAATGTCCCATGGCAAGTTCCTGAGGCAGTATTCAAACTTAGGTCATGAAATTCCAGTGATTTATTTACTAACTAACACATTCTCCAAGTTATATTTTTACAGCTTTGATACTCTTATGATATGTTCAAATTGAAAATGTTTGAAATTATCTGTATTCTATCTCCAGAAAAATTAAGACTTCTAATTATGGTCAGCTAGTTGGCATAGTGAATAGAAGGCCAGAATTGGAGGAGTACCTAAAGGTACTAGGTATGCTACCTTGGAAAGTCAATTAGCACATGTTCTCTAAGTTTACTCATCTATAAAATGAGCTGGGAAAGAAATGCAAAACAACTCCAATATCTTTGCCAAGAAAACATAAAATGGGATCATAGAGCTTCAGACATGAATGAGTTTCTAAAAATAACAAAAACAATTTGTGCTTAGCAATTGTGTATATATCAACATTATGAGATAATCTGCTAAAATGGAAAGTATTATATCTGGAGTCAGAGTATCTGGATTCAAATTTCATTTCTGTCCCTTAGTACCCATATATTTGTAAGGGCATCAAAACCTATCAGGATGCTGGCTTCCTATAAAATGAAAAGACTGAATCAGAAGTTCTCACAAATTTCTACTTTAAACTTATCATCCAGATGGTTAAAATTATAGATATGCAGGATTGTTAATCTGCATACAATCATTAATTCCAAAATTTTTCAAGACAGATTTATACCTGATGAGTATTAAACATGAAGCAAAAATTAAATATTTCATGGATTTTTATAGAATCCTAGATAACTGTTTTGGTTGATGAAGAGAAAACAAGATCCATTTAAAAAATCACTCACAATTTATCTTGTCTTTTCAAAAGTCTTAGTTTTCACTCAATTCTGGCTTTCTTTGACTCAGTTCAGGTTTCCTACTCTTTCCCATACATATAATACATTTTGTATAACATGGCTCAACATCCCATATCTCTGCTAAATTGTATAGCAACTGTCCTAGGATGTTTAACTTATTTGGCATAAATGAGTTAAATTGCTTATTTTTGGCTCTCGGTCTGTGTCACAAAAACAAACAAATAAATAAATAAATTGATAAATACTAAAAATTCTTTGTGAACAGAAAATGATTTTCAAACTTAAAGGAAAAATATAGGAGAAACCAAAACAATAAAATATTTCAATATGTTTAGAGAAATACATCTTAGATTTCTCTGTGATAGGACATAGCAATAATGAGCATTCTGATCATTTTGATGAATATTGTTTTATAGGCTTCTAAAACTAGTCACAAATTAGATTCTATCAAATAACCTACATATGAAATAGATTGAGGCAGGTATTGTATCATAAAATGCATGATGCTGCCAGAAAACCCATTTGGGTTTGGTTTCTCTGTTTGCTCAAAGAGGAATTAAACTGATAGCTTCATTTGTTCAAGAAAAGGGGTTAAACATAACAAATAACAAAATGCAATACTTATATACCATGTGATTTTGGTTTTGTAAAAGAAATTTCATCTTTATATTACAGAAGTGTTTATATAAGCCTCTGAATTCAGGAAAAAAACCCCATCATATCTTTCTTTTCTTCTTTTAGAATTTCACTGACTGAAGAATTCTTTTTTACATGCTTTGTGTTGCTTCCATTTTTATCAGATTTATTTTCAATTTAATTACTTATGGTATTTGGTTACTTCTACCACTTCCTTTTCAACAGTTTGCACACAATTCAGATAGTAACCTCTGACTTATTGTTACCAAGGGGCAGTATTCATTCAGATTCATTCATTCAGATCTGTAAGTCATTTTTTTTTGCTTTCATTTGTCTTTTCATTTCTTTTAGCATGTGCAATATTCTTCTGGTTTGGTTCTGCTCATTTCACTCAGGATCAGTTCATGCATTCTAAAACCAGACTGTGAGAAATAGACAAAAACATTTAAGTCATAGTTGCAGATATACTGAATATATATTGTATTTTATTCAGTGAGTCTCATCTGAGATTAGATTGTTGAGACAGGATAGTGGTTCTTAATGAAAATGAAATATGTAGGAAAATAATCTCAGTATAGAAAGCAGTCTAAGGTAAGGTATACCTTTACTAATTAAGCTCACTATTTTAATAAAATTCAAGGCATCTTTTGATGCAATGATTATTCTTTCATTGAATTTTTGAGTCCTGTTTCCTTCATTCCATTTTTCAGGTCATCTATCAGCCTATCTGAACTTATTCTCATTTCTTTTTTATTTAAAAAATTATAATTTTTAAAAAATATTTATTTATTTTTCTGATTACATGCAAATATAATTTTTAACTATCATTTGGTTTCAAATTTTTCTCTCTCCTTTCCAACCTTCCTCCCTTCCCCAACAGCAAGCTATCTAATAACTATGTCAAACATATATCCATATTAATCATATTGTGAAAGAAGAATCAAATCAAAAAGTAAAAAACAACCATGAGAAAAGAAAGAAAACATAAAATTTATCAAACTAATTTTAACAATTGAAAATAGTAAAGCTTTGGACTGCATTCAGACTCCATAGTTCCTTCTCTAAATATAGATGGTATTTTTCATCACAAGTCCTTTAGAATTTTCTTTGATTAGAGTATTGCTGAAAAGAGTAAGTCTTTCACTGTTGATAATCACATAAGATTTCTTTTAGCATATACAATATTCTTCTGATTCTGCTCATTTTACTCAGGATCAATTCATGCATTTCTTTCCTGACCTTTCTGAAGTCCCATCCCTCATAATTTCTTTCTTTCTCTTTGTTTGTTTGTTTGTTTGATTGTTTGTTTTTTCTTTTCTTCTTTGTCTTCTTTGTCTTCTTGTTCTTCTTGTTCTTCTTGTTTTTCTTGTTCTTCTTGTTCTTGTTCTTCTTCTTCTTCTTCAGATTTTTGTAAAGCAATGAAGTTAAGTGACTTGCCCAAGTTCACACAGCTATGTAAGTATTAAGTTCTGAGGTCAAATTTAAACTCAGATCATACTGACTCCAGGCCTGAGTCTCTATCCATTTGCCACCTAGTGGGCCCCTCCCCTTGATTTCTTAAAGAACAAAAGTACTCCATCAAATTTCATTATTTTTATTTCAAATACTTCATTTATTCTTTATGTTTTTCCTAATTCCTTCCAAATACTCTTAGAACCATTTTATTTTTTTGAATTATAAAGATTTCATTTATTTTCAGTTTTACAGTTTTCCCCTATTCTTACTTCCCTCCCCCTACCCCCCCCCCACAGAAGGCAATTTCCCAGTTTTTATATTGTTTCCATGGCACACATTGATCCAAATTGAATGTGATGAGAGGGAAATCATATCCTTAAGGAAGAAACATAAAGTATAAGAGACAACAAGATCAGATAATAAGATATCAATTTTTTTTCCCCTAAATTAAAGGTAATAGTCCTTGATCTTTGTTCAAACTCCGCAATTCTTTCTCTGGATACCGATGGTATTCTCCATTGCAGAGAGCTCCAAATTGTCCCTTATTGGTGCAATGATGGAATGAGGGAGTTCATCAAGTTGATCATCACCCCCCATGTTGCTGTTAGAGTGTACAATGTTTTTCTGATTCTGCTCATTTTACTCAAAATCAGTTCATGCAAATCCCCCCAGGCTTCCCTGAATTCCCATCCCTTCTGGTTTCTAATAGAACAATAGTGGTCCATGACATACATATACCACAGTTTACTAAGCCATTCCCCAATTGAAGGACATTTACTTTGCCAATTCTTTGCCACCACAAACAGGGCTGCTTTGAATATTTTTGTACAAGTGATATTTTTTCCTTTTTTCATCATATTTTCAGGGTATAGACCCAATAGTGGTGTTGCTGGATCAAAGGATATGTACATTTTTATTGCCCTTTGGGCATAGCTCTTAGAACCCTTTTAGAAAAATCGATGTATTTTTCTGGTATTCTACTTAAAACTCTTGTGAAATTATTTTCCTTTTCTCAAATTTCTCAAATTTCCTCAAATTACTAACTATTAATATGATTTCATCATATTAATTTTCTTGTTTTCTTATTTCTTAAGCCTTTTAATTAAGGGAATACTTCTTGTATCTAAAGTAAATAATCCCTGTTCTAGAAGAAAGTGGGTTTACTGGGAACCTTTAGATCTTTATCTTTGCCTGAAATCTCTTTCACTTTCTCTGGTTTTTATTGATAGTGAGAGAAAACAACTCAAAAGGCCTTCATTAATTGGTCATTACAGGCCTGGCTGTGTTCTGAGAGCTGAGAATAGAAGGTGGACTAGGAAAATTTTTTTCTGTAGATAATGGGACTTTTGGCAAGACTTAAGCAAGTCAGGGAAGCCAGGATGGGGATGTGGGATGTAGGAAAGAGGTGCCCTCCTTGGGGACAGACAGTAAATGGAAATACTAGCATTGGGAGACAAAGCAGTGTGTGTCATAAATATTAAGGAAGAATGCTTCTAAGGATATAGAATTGGAGTTGAAATTAAGAAAGTCCCAGATCCTAAATAAGATTTAGGTGACAAGGACATCCATTCATGTTGGTTAAATGTGGCAATCTATTTCATAATGGTGTCAGGCTTAAGTCAGTTTTTTCAGTGATATGAGCTTTTAATGGGAAACAGGTTATCAAGGTCCATGAGAGAATGTGTACTGTTAGTCCTGGTAAATAATCAACACTCACCCTTAGTAAAAAAGATTAAATAAAATTCAAGAAGCAAAGTTGTATGTTCCTCATGTAAATATAAAGAAATAGTCTTCTCATTTGTTAGGAAATACAGCTTTCTCTTCTTTAGAAAATAATGCAGCTGTCAAGAATCTATAGTTGATCCATACTTCTTTTTTCCCAACTCAGTATATGTTCCATTGATTTATACTCTTGTTTGTAGCCTGGAGTTGTTTGCCAAGAACTAAATTGAGGGAGTTAGGAGGGAATATTTTACATCCATGATAGTATCCTCAGTGATAGAATAATGGATGCAGGAGCTTATACCATAAAAACCATATTAATTTAAAACTGAGTCACATCTAGTTAGATAAATTCACAAGTAATTTTATCACAACAGAACTCCGAGTTTCCCTAATATCTACAGGTCAGATGAAAACAAAAAAGAAAATGCATTCTTATGGAAATCAGAATAGGAGAATATTTTGAGTTCAGAGAATGTTTGCTATATAGGCATATATATGCCTATATAGCAAACATTCCCAAGAAAGTTCCCACTTTTTCTTCAAACCAAAGGCTCAGACTCTTGGCTTCACTTCTCCATTTCCTGAGAACAAAGTAGCCCTGTGGAGCTCTAGAGGCACTCTGAATCTTATTTGGTAGATCACAATGGAAAACACAAAGTTCTTTGCTCCCCTAAAGCAATTCAAGCTTTTCTCAATGTCTTTTCTTGTTGAATCTCCATAACTGACTATGGCTAAGTAAGGGAAAATGTTAACACTTCTTGATAACTATTAACTGACTTTTGATCATGCCTTTTTTTGTCTAACAGCCTTTTTAAACTAGATATTTAGTTTGAGACCTGATCCACAATAGTGATTAACAGTATCAGATTTAGTGAAGAGGTAAAGGAACATGTGGATTGAGATCCTTCCCTTTCTATTCCTTCTCATCCAAGTGAGAGGCTATATTATATTTAAAAAAAATAACATTCCCAAAACATGTAGAATTCTTCAAGGAGTTTACAATCACTAAATATAATCTGCCTAAACTGCAGGAGATCAGACACAATATTATGCTAATGGTAAACTCTAAATTTGTTCAAACACTTTGAAAAAAGTTTAGAAGTCCTTAATCTGTACCTACTATTATCATTCGAAGAACAACTATCTATTTACGCACATTCATAATATTATTTTCTCGGATATCAAAAACAAATCAGTGAAATAATCCACATTCTTAAGAAATTCTTTAGATCACACAAAGGGAAAAAGTTCATCTACAAGAATAGATATTTATGATAGTACTATTTTTCTTATATCAAAGAATTATGGATATCCCTTATTTAGGGAATCACCAAAGATTATGTTAAATCAACAAAATAAAATATTATTGTGCTCAAAACACCTCTTAAACAGAAAAAATTTCAAGAAGTATAAAAAACTTTTATGAACTTGTTCAATATAAGATATGCAAAGATTACATATTGTAAAGGAAAAAAAAACCCTTAAAAACTTTAAGAATGATGATCAAAGAAATTTCCAGGTATAGCTTTAAAAGATTGCTGATCCAATATATCTTACCATTGTGACAAAGTAGAATTCTCAGAATAAAATGTACATGAGAGCTAGGCATGAATTTATTTTGTTGGAAAATACTTATGAGTTAAAAGATAGTACTTTTTATTCTATTGTAGGTATAGGGGATTGGAAAAATAATAAAACAAAAATGTAAAAGAAAAGTGCAAATAAAATATTTAAAATCAATAGAAGAAAGATGAAGTCAAGAAGTGGATACCAAAAAGCAGGGCACTCTTGGATACTACCATATCAATTATAATTTTTCCTAAAATTAAAATTTTAAAATATCTCTATGTACCATATTTATGATTTCATATACAATCATCCTATATAGCCTAGTCAATGAATAACACTATATGGAGGGAGTCAGAAGGTTAGAAGAGAGTTCTCAGTTAATGAAAGAGTGGTAGGCCAGGAAAAGCAGCCAGAGGAAAAATCAGTACTTCAGATCCCCTTCTAGGAGTACTTTGAATGGAAAAACAAATAATAAAGAAAAAGATTCTGACTATAAATGAGGATGTCCAATGCTTATTTGTACCTGGTTAGGGAAGTATGTGAATTCTGGGAAATCATGTGTCTGGAGCTGACTGAAAACTGAAAGAAGTAACTAGATCATAGTCTACCCATTAGTTTTTTTCCTTTTTCTTTTAAATTTTTGATTACTCTCCTTGCTTTTATGGTCAAATGGTTTTTAATTCGTAATGATATACATATATGTATGTACCAGTGAAGACTGGGGATTGGCAATATTATGGTCACCTCGTGTAACCATGCCAATCCCTGATGTTCACTGTTAAATAAGACAAATTAACTATGAATCTGTGTTCCCTGTGTAGTCAGTGTTGTAATTTCATCACCATGGCATTTACATTTAAGTCAGTGTTTGTTACTTAGCAACACTGAATTCCATATATCTGGCAATATAAAATTTCTCTATTACTCATCTATTGTACAAATGATCAGTGTTGAATTTATACTGAGCAATTGGATTCAAATTTTAAAAGTAGTTTCTGAAAGATAGATGACATTAAATATAGAACACAGAAGAGATATATAATTATCTTATAGAAATGCTTAGTTTTACCTATAGCTTCTATTTATCTTAAACTATCTTATACTTATGTTGCTTGTTTAGAAATTTTTTATTCAGAAAAATTTCAGCATGATGAGTTACATTTCTTAACAAAGATGGTACTATTACATAGCTTTATTCTTTCTAATCTGATTTTTCTCTACAAGATAAGGTACAATGGATACTTTAATAATAGTAATAACTCATATTTCTATGACACTTGTGAATTGCTGTTCATGTCCACTTAGTGTTACCAACAGAGAAAAGTAAAGACAAGAGAAAATATGAGTTTAAACGATCCTCAGAAATTGTCACCGACTTGCCCACCAATATTTGAAGTTTGACTTTTGGTTAGCACCAGAGTTGTTTACTCTATACAAAATATTATATTTTATTACCCTACATATGCTCACACATTCATGTTTATATAAACAATACACACATGTACACATATATGTTCACACACATATATGTACACGTGACAGTTTCAATTATAATATGTATATATGTATAGCATATATGGACTTGTATATAGGTATTACACATAGAGAAACAGAATGTGTGTGTGTGTGTGTGTGTGTGTGTGTGTGTGTGTGTGTGTGTAGAATCAATCAACAAAAGTGGCCCGGTGAATAAAACACTGGACCTGGAGTAAGGGAGATCTAAGTTGAAATCCAGCCTTAGAAACTAGCTTTATGATCCTAGACAAATCACTTAACCATGTTCGCTTCATGTTTCCTCATATGTAAAATATTCTAGAGAAGGAAGTGACAAATCACCTAGCATCTTTCCCAAGAAAATGTCAAATAGGGTAATAAAGCATCAAATATGACTTAAATGATTTTAAAGTAAGAAAACCCCTCATTTCATTTTAATTTACTATATTTCATTTCTTAGTCTTCTATTGGGGGGCGGCTAGGTGGCGTAATGGAGTCAGGAGTACCTGTGTACAAATCTGGTCTCAGACACTTAATAATTACCTAGCTGTGTGGCCTTGGGCAAGCCACTTAACCCCATTGCTTTGAAAATAAAAACCTAAAAAAATATCTTCTATTTGGGTAAAATGGCTGATATATTTATGAGCTGTAAACTTTCCGTAGCATATTATTTTCATAACCATGTTCAATCTTCTATTGAAATTAAATGATTGAAAACACTGAGTCATTACTATCTATCTATCTATCTATCTATCTATCTATCTATCTATCTATCTATCTACACACATATAAATATATGCAATACACATGCATATCACTCCTTTCTTACATTCATCTATCCATCTATCTATAATCCATAATTCATGATATGGGCATACATTCACACTCAAATGTCTATGTTAGGACATATGCACATGTTGTCCTTTGTGCTAAAAAGAAGACCAAAAAAAGAGATAATTGTTTTGAGACCAGAGCAATATGAACTCTACTCCAGATTTTGCATGAATAGACCATGAGAGCAATTGGAGTGGAAATTTCCCTAAATATGAGTCCCTCACATGTCTATTGCATTGTTGAGTAATTAAACAGCATAAAAATTATCTGCATATATGAAAGAAAGAATTTTTGAGGCTATGAATGCATTAAAATATTTAAAAATAAAGCTATTTTTGTAAATGAATCATTTGTTGCCTCAAAAATAACATGTTGAATAAAGTAATATCTAAAATAAGAAAACATTGGTTCATATATATATATATATATATATATATATATATTTGCCATTTATCAGCCTCATAACTTCTTGCATAGGACATTTTCTCTGAACCTTATTATCTTTTCTGAGAAAAAGGAGCATATTTAACTAGATAATCTCTAAGGACCTTTCCACATTCAGAATCCTGCAATGCTAACTACTTGTTCATGTTCTTGTTAAAATTTTGAATTTTATAATTTTCTTTATATTTACATTTTTTATATTTGATTACCATTCTAAGTTCTAAGTAGAGAAGTGTTTTTATATTTGTTTTATTCTTAGTATCCCTTGCAGCTAACATATTGATTTGCATCTAGTAACTTGATAAAGTTTGAGGGAATGAAAGAATAAACAAAAAAACAGTTTTCCCACCTTCATCATAAGATTATGTAGGTACTCAATTAAGATATATTGGATGACTGTTACAAGAAGGAGGCCTGAAAATCAAATTTGTGACATAAAAGTCCCAATTCAGCCCCTATGCATCAATTTATTATTATTAAAATTATTATTATTATATTAAATTAAGTTATTTTAAATCAGCAAGAATTTATTTTCATTCATATCAATTTTACTATCACTGGAAATGACAATGACAATTGATATATTGTCCTCTACATTTAGTCCAATTCCTTCTTTTGTGGCAGGAGGGTAGATAGTATTCTTTGTTTTCAGTTCCCTGAAATAATGTTTGGTTATAAAGTTTGTAAATACCCAATATTACTGCTTTCTGACTATCCAGGATTAATAATAACGGATTTTTTATTTCATTCATGAAGGAAACTTTTTAAATTTTTATTTATTTATACATTCATTCATTCATTTATCTATTTATTTATTCATTCATTTATTTATTTTTGCAAGGCAATGGGGTTAAGTGGTTTGTCCAAGGCCACACAGCTAGGTAATTATTAAGTGTCTGAGGCAGGATTTGAACTCAGGTACTCTTGACTCAAGGGCCAGTGCTTTATCCACTGCACCAACTCCTTTTTTTTAAAGAAAGATTTTATTTATTTTAAGTTCTGCAATTTTCCCCCTTTTTTGCTTCCCTCCCCCCACCCCTCACAGAAGGCAGTCTGTTAGTCTTTATATTATTTCCATGGTATAATCTAAGTTGATCTAAGTTAAATGTGATGAGAGAGAAATCATATCCTTAAGGAAGGAAAACTAAAGTATAAGAAATAGTAAAATTACATAATAAGATAAGTTATTTTTTCCCCTCAGTTAAAGGTAATAGTCTTTGGTCTTTGTTCAAACTTCAGTTTTTTCTCTAGATACAGATGGATTTCTCCATCGAAGATAACCCTAAATTTGTCCTGATTGTTGCACTGATGGAATGCACATGTCCATCAAGGTTGATCATCACCCCCATGTTGCTGTTAGGGTTACAATGTTTTTCTGGTTCTGCTCATCTCCCTCAGCATCAGTTCATGCAAATCATGAAGGAAACTCTTGAAGACATGTTCTCCAGCAAATAGACTCAGAACTCCTGTAAGAGACTGTTAAGGGTCACAGGAATGTCATTGTGTGACTAGGAATGTCTTGAAGGTCCTCTTGCCCAGGTATATCATTGGCCTGATCACCTGGGTTGGTTCTCTGGATCTTCTCATCTGTTCCATATGTTTTGGTACTTCCTTACTGTTAAACCCTAAGCAGGTGACAACAACATTGCGTGAGAAGTACTAGCCTGAGGAAGTAAACTTTATCACCTGCTGTCCAGGAGCATAGAGGCTTTTGTTTAATTTGCTAATTAGAGAACTCCATGTGAATTGGGAGTAAACCAGGGTCTAAAAGGATATTTAAGCTCTTGCATTCTGTAAAATAAATGGAGAACTTTTCACCTTTGTCTCCAGCCTCTTCAAGGTTGGCCTGAGACAAGTATTAGTTATGAGTAATGGATAAGTTAGCTGGCAGGCATGCAACAAGGGCCCCTAGAGTATAAATAAATTGTTGACTGATGATATAGTATAAGACATTGCAAAACAACAATTCTTTCTGACTTAAAACAAATGCCTATTCATTGCTATCGTATTTCCCAATGTATAATGTGCACTTTAATTTTGGGAACCGAAATTTGAAAAAAAAATTGGTACAGTAGGGCAGCTAGGTGGTACAGTGGATAGAACACCCGTCCTGGAGTCAGGAGGACCTGAATTCAAATCCGACTTCAGACACTTACTAATTACCTAGCTGTGTAACCTTGGGCAAGTCACTTAACCCCAATGCCTTTCAAAAAAAAAAAACTAAAAAAATGTATTCCATAAAGTTATTGAACTCAAGCTTTATTTATCATAAAATTCATATAACACCTCATCACTGGCAAAACTCCCCTCAATTAGCTCATCCTCATCTGTGTTGAATGAAGAATCACTGTCTTAGGAGAGGTTCTGAATGCTCTCCTGACTGTGCTCTGGTGTGTGGTTGACCACAAGCACTCCCTGGGCAAGTCTGGTGGGTGGACGCATGCTCAGTCCATTCTGGTTCATGAACCTGAAGTATCAGTTCTGTCTTCCTTTGAAATCAGCCTCTTATTTTTCATCAGAAATTCTTCTTCCCTGTGGCTGAACCATCTTTGTAAACACAGGAATTCCAATGTCTCTTTGCTCCTCAATCCAGCTCTTCCATTCCCTCTCTAAATCAGGCCATTTTGCTGACTTGCCTCTCATGGCCCTCTTCTGTCAGGGCTTTTATTCAGAAGGGTTTCTTCTTCCAGTAGCCAGTCTGAGGTCATTTTCTCAATTGAAGGAGGACCAAACCTATGGTCAACAGCATGATTTCCATTCACTTTTGCAAACTGGATCACTTTGAACTTGAATTCAACATTATATGAAAATCTTTTCTGAGCCATTTCTGGGCAGTAACAAATGTGAAGCAATGAGTCGCAAAGACAAGAATGAAAAAGTGGGAAATGCAAATAAAATAATCTACTACAATGAGGGCAAAAACAAAAGCAAAAAAGAGGGAGATAAAAGTAAAAAAATACACAACCATTGTATAAGACGCTCCTATTTTTAGACCCCAAAGTTTTTGAAAAAGGGTGTGTGGTATACATGGCTAAATACAATATATTGCTCTCTCTTCTATAGTATCTTAATTAGACCATGTAGGGAATGTAATTTTTTGTGAAGTGAATGCAGATTCTCATTATCTGTGTAGTATATTAAGAAAATTAAAGAAAACTATTTTTTCCTTGGCCTTTTTATATAAGACCTCACTATTTTTAGTTAATCAACAGTATGAAATTAATTGAGGACTTAGTACAGACCTGAGATCTGAGTTGATTTTATACTTGAGTTGCACAGGGAGACCCATTATATCATACATTTTATACAATATTAGATGTATAGTGTCAAAATAACTTTTCACTAAATACTTTGAAATAATCTCCAACTGAAATTTAATGGATTTCAACAAAATACATGAAATGGAAATTTTTTTATGCCTTAGTACGTGCTTAGAAACTATTTAAACTGTTCATTCTTGATTTTTTTTCTTAGCCTTGCTCTTCTACAAACTCGTTGAATTTTATCAGGAAAAAGTAGAACTTCTTTATCATGAATTACATTTGCATTTTCAAAGAAAAATAATACCATTAAGAGTTTTTCTCAGAAAAATATTGATATTATTGATATTTCTACATTTATTCAAAATGATTTATTAAATATCTTTTGTTTGCTTACTATGATGAATAAAATATTTTATCTTTATCTTTAGGGATTCAAATTATATTGTGAATATAACATGACAAGGTATGAAGACTGTGTCTTGATATGGGATTAATGACAATGACAAATCTAGGATAACAAAGAAGTTTTTGAATATAGGTGACTATGAGGCTAGTGATTTCTGAGAGGGTAATAGAGAAGTTATATACAGAGAATATAGATAAAGAGTTATAGGGAAGCAATAGAGGAAATAATAGGGAAGGGTATATATAAAAAATTCCGTTTTACATATTTTGAATTTGAGATACCTATAGGGACATTTGAAATTTCTGGTGAGCAGTTTGTATTGGAGTACTGAAGCCCAGAAGAGAGTCTTGGGATGACCATAAACACCTAGAAATTATCAGAAATAATAATTGAACCTATATTGATATTATCACTATGGGGAAAATTGTTGTTTAGAAATGTCTGAATCTTTGTGACCCTATTTGGTATTTTATTGGCAAAAATATTGAAATGGATTACTATTTTCTTCTCCAGATAATTTTACAGATAACGAACTAAGGTAGGGGATAGGAATATCACACCAAAGACCATAAAATGTCCTCAAAATCATTTTGTATGGTGCTACCATGGCAACTGGAAGTGATATTGGAAATTCCTTACATATAGGAGATTTTAAGGAATGAATTAATTAAATGTTTGATCAAATATAACAGGCTAATGTTTAAGTTGATAGTTTTGCATGGTCTGCAAATGATGTCATAGCTTTCCAAGTAGAACTTGTCAGAAAATAGTTTCCCCACTCCTGAAATAAGGCAAACAGGCTAAAATTATTTGCCATAGGTTTTGTAAGTTGTAAATGTTTGAGGTCAGATTTGAATTCAGAAGGATGAGTCTTCCTGATTTGAAACCTGCCACTCTATTCACTTCAATACCTAGCTGCCCAAGTGAAAAAAGTAAAGTTTGGAAAGGAAAGGGGACTCAGCAGGAAACCTTGGATGACACACATATAATAATGGGTAAGAAATGGATGAAGATTCAGGAAAAGAAAATTAGAATTGATTGGACTGATAGGAGGAGAATCAAGAAAGAACAGAAACTCACAAATATACACACATTAAAAAAACCCTCCAAAACAACCAAAAAAGTACCCTACAATTAGCAAGAATGAAAAAGCTGCAAAGAAATTAAGAATGATGTTTAGAAAAAAATCACTGGATTTGGTAATTAGATAGATAATATCTTTTGAAACCTCAGTTTCAGATGAATGACCAAGTAGGAATCCCAGTCACAGAATGTCTGTCTGAAAGACAATGATATGAAATGAAGTGTAGTGATAATAGGTAACCTTTTCAAAAACTTTAGCTGAGATAGTGAGAGGAGATAACAGTTGATAGCTACCAAGGAGCAAGAATTTTTTTTAATATATTGGGTAACATAAATATGTAGCAGTTAAAGAAAAAAAGGAGAGGGTGGGATTAAATGTTCACACTGGGGAGTTGACCTTTTCAAAGAATTTGACATGGGATAATTCACTATCTGTGGTTTTGTTGCATTGTAAGTAAAATAAGGGGTTTGGGACATATTACTTCTGGGATCTTTTCATTTGTAAAATATGTAATTCTATCTTTCCATCAGTAGGTGATACTATATAAAAATAAAAATCCAGAATAATTCATTAAGAAAAAACATACACACAAGTTTGATTAGATTTATTTGATATTTTTTTTCATTTCCCTAACCCTATATTAACATTTTGTTTTACCTGCTTCAGTTGGCAAATCGTAAATAGATTTATTGTCCAATTTCATTAAAGAATACATATTCTCTTTAGTCTATTGTAAGCTATTAATTAGTAAATTATAAGAAATACTTTGTTTTAATGATAATTCCTTAATGGATGCTTTTCTATAAACCTTTTGTTTCTTTTACTAAGAAATACTTCCAGAAAGATGTGCAACATCTTTAAAATACAAAAAAAAATTATTTCTTTGTGCAGCAAGTAAATCTCTAAAACATAAAAAATTGAGAAAATTCAATTTTCAGAAATTCCTTATAAATGAAATGATTATTTTATTTTAAAAATCCTTTCAATTTTCTAATATGCTCTTCATCTTTCGATAAAATCTTAAATTGGAAAGAAGTTTAATCTGTTCCTGATCTGGAATTCTCCCAAACAACATCCAAATATATGGTTATCCACACATGATTAGGAGACCTCCAAAAATGGGAACTCAATTTCTTCTTGTACTGTGCATTCAAGTTTTAAAAATTGTTTTTAGAAAATTTTCCTTCTGTTCACCTGAAATCATTTAGTGAAAGGAGAACAAGCCTTGAAAAAGAAGGATATATTTAATTCCTTCCTTTTATTTTGTGCATCCAGAATAAGGAAAAAATGCATAATCAAATGAAAACCTAGTAGTAATTACACAATTAAGAGTAGTAAGTACAACTCAGAAATAACAACTATTTAAGAGTGACAAGCAGCACCCAGAGAAATACAAATATATTTGTAAATATGTAATAGCCAAATAGAAAAAAGGAAGAAATAGGAAATTGTAATTTAAGAAATAGAGAATCTTAAAATACAGTTGAAGTATAAAATAATATATAAAAGATAAACAAAATTAAGAGCTGTTTTAAGGAAATAATAATTAGGGGGCAGAGCCAAGATCGTGACAGGAGAAGAGCCTCTCCTAGGTGCTCTTTCTCTATAATATTTCAAAACTTATAAAATAATGACTCTAACTAAATTTTTGAGACAGAACCCACAGAGGGAAACAGTGAGGCAGTTCTCCAGCCCAAGGTAACCTGGAAAATAGTGGAAAGGCTCCACTCCATGGGTTTAGAGGGGCTCCCATCAGAGTGAAGGAATTTCAGCCTCCTGGAGCCAGCCCCAGGCTGCCTGGGAGCCACTACTTAAGGCAGCTGTGGTAGTTTCCTGACCTACACCCCAGGGAAGAACCAGGCACAACTTGGAAGATCAGCCAAGGAGCTTCTGTCAGAGCAAGCTCAAGAAGCCCAGCCCTCAGGGCACTTAGCAAGTAGCAGGGGCCCACAGCAGCCCAGATCCAGGAAACAGAAGCATGTGGAGCCTGTAAGCAGGAGCCCCCAGGCAACTGGGGTCTGAGGGCTCAGCCTACTAAAGGTAGGAGAGTGGAGAGAGACTTCCAAGGTCTGTCCTCTGTTGTACCTGGAAAAGGACTCTGGGGCTCTGACCACATTCAGGTCCTGATCACAGTCTAGGCCCACCCAATAGAAGAGCATCCCCCCACCTCATCCCTGTGACAGAGGGGTGCACTTGTGGTCATTCAGACACAAGGAGGGAAGACAGAGCCTCACACACAAAGATCCTTGTGGGGGAAGGGGGTCTCCCAATAATACTCAAAAGCTCAAGAAACACGCAAAACCAGGCACAGGCTGGGGAAATGAGGAAACAGAGATAAAAGAGGAACACCATTGAGAAATACATTGACTATGATCCCAAGAAGGATCAAAATACTCAATGTGAAGATGAGGAAGTACAAGCTCCTGAATCTAAATACTAAAAGAAAAAATGTAAATTGGGTTCAGACTATGACAGAGTTCAAAAAATATTTTGAAAATCATGGAAGGGAGATGGTAGAAAAATTGGGAAAAGAAATGAGAGAGATGCAGGAAAAACATGAGAAAGAAGTCAGCAGCTTAGTAAAGGAGATCCAAAAAATGCTGGAGAAAAAAACATGTTAAAAACCAGCATAGGTCAAATGGATAAAACAGTTAAAAAAGTTATTGAGGAGTAGAATGCATTAAAAAGCAGAATTGAACAGATGGAAAAAGAAATAAGAAAGCTCTCTCCAAGGAAAAACAAATGCTTCAGATCTAGAATGGGACGAAAGGAAGCTGCTGACTTTATGAGAAGTCAAGACACAATACTTCAAAACCAAAAAATGAAAAATTAGAAGAAAATGTGAAACATGTAATTGAAAAAAAACTGATCTGGAAAAAACAGATTCAGGAAAGATAATTTAAAAATTATTAGGATACCTGAAAGCAATGATCAGGAAAAGAGCCTTGACATTATTTTTAAAGAATTCTTACAGGAAAATTCCCAATATTTTAGAAGCAGAGGGCAAAATAGAAATTGAGAGAATCTACCAATCTCCCCTGGAAAGAGATGCAAGAAAACCCCAACCCAGGAATATTATAGCCAAGTTCTAGAACTCCCAAGTCAAGGAGAAAATATTACAAGCAGCCTGAAGGACACAATTCAAATATCATGGAGCTGCAGACAGGATCACACAGGACTTACTAGCAACTACGTTAAGGGCTTGCCAGGCTTGGAATATAATATTCCAGAAGGCAAAAGAGCTCAGAATGCAACCGAGAATCAACTACCCAGCAAAACTGAACATCCTCTTCCAGGGAAGAAGATGGACTTTCACTGAACCAGGGTAATTTCAAAGGTTCATGTTAAATTGTCCAGAACTGAACAGAAAGTCTTATCTTCAAATACAGGACTCAGATTAAGCACAGAGAGAGTGGAGGAGAAGGGTAAAATATGAGGGACTTAATGATGATGAACTGCATGTATTCGTGCATAGAAAAATGCTACTGATAATACTCATGAAAAACTTCTTATTTGATAGAGCATGTAGAAAGAGCTTTTGTAGATGAAGCATAGGAAAGAGCTTAATTTGAAGATATAATATATTGTAAAAATAGAGTCAATGGCTAAAAGGGAAATGTATTGGCAGTAAGAGAAAGGAGAGGTGGAAAAGGCTAAGCTATTTCATATAATAAGATTTTTTTATTACAATGAGCTATTGCAATAATAGGGAAGGGGGGAAGGTGAGGGGGAATGAGGGAACCTTTACTCTCATCAGAGGTGGCTTGGAGATGAAACAGTATAATGTACTCAATGGGTTATAGACATCTAGAGTAAGAAGAAGAGAAGGGGGACAGGGGGAAGGAGGGGATGTGGGGGATAGAGGAGAAGGAGGAGAGTGGTCAGATATAACACATTTTCTTTTTCACTTCTTGCAAGGGGCTGGGATTGTATGGCCTGTCCCCGACGACAGGGCCAGGTGGTTGCTGGGCCTTAGGGGTGGTATGTAGGCTCAGTGCCTCTTGGTCCCAGGGCTGGTAATCAGTCTGCTGAAATACTCAGCTACCTTACAGAACATTTAAGATGAGGGATAGAGTGAAATGAGACAGAAAGTATAGTGTATGGTAGTGGGCAAATACGAATAGAGGAAATCACAATCAGCATTGAGAGCTGTTGAAAAATATGGAAGTAGTTTTTGTGTCGGACTTATCATAAAGAATGTGATCCACCCATGACAGAGTTGGTGGTGTTGGAACACAAGTTGAAGCACATTTATTACTATTATTATTATTATTATTATTATTATTATTATTATTATTATTGTCATTATCATTATTGCAGGGTAATGGGGTTGGGGAGTCTTGCCTGGGGTCACATAGCTGGGTGATTGTTGGGTGCCTGGGGCCAGATTTGAACCTCTGGTGCTCCTGAGTCCAGGGTGGGTGCTCTGTCCACTATACCACCTAGCTGCCCAATATTATTTTTTTTCATTTTCATTTTATTTTTTTCTCTTTCCTTTACTCTATTGCTCATGAGGGTATATATTTTTTGGGGGAGTGGGGTATTATGTTTATTCTTAAATAAGAATGTTTTAGTAATATATAAAAACATTTGTACAAAAATAAAAATAATTATAATAAAGAAAAAAGAAAAAAGACAATAATAATTAATAAATTATTGTTATTGGAAGAACATCAAAGGATGAAACCAAAATTGCCGATTAAAAAAAGTGAACACATAAGTAAAAATTTTATATGTACTCTTATAAAGTATATTAATAGTTGACAACATATAAAATAATAGTGTTAAAACACTTGAAATTTTTATAGCAAATTATAGGTACCAATTGCTATTTTTGCTGTGTTTTCATGATTCTTATCTCTTCTGTTTTTCCTTATACCTGTTGGGCTATTCTTTCTCATTCCTCTTTCCTTTATTCAGGTCCTACTCACTTATCTGGGATGTCTCCCAATTCTCTGGTATTTTGGATATTGTCTTGCCTCTTCTCTCCCCTCACTTCCTTTCCCTTCTCCTCCCTTTTCAGTATTTCTTTACCCTCCCCTCCTTTCTTCTCCTTTTATCTTCTCTCCTCTTCTTTTAATATTTCTTTCTTCTCTTAAAATTTCTTTTGATAATCATATAGGCTCTCTTAGATTCAATCATCATCTCTATGCAAATGATTTTTAGATCTATTTATACAACCTTAAACCTTATTGCACATCTCTGCAGTATCTGATTCTTTTTTGGACCTCTCAAAGCTCAACATGATAAACTAAACTATTTAACCTTGAACTCTATACTCTTCATAAGATACTTATTACTGGTGAAGACATAACTATCCTTCCAGTCAGCCAGGCTCACAACCGAGTTCATCCTCACTACCTTACCTACCCTTTTCCAATGCTTTAACAAAATTCTATTAAATTAGAAAGTCTGACCATATCAAGACAAATTTAGAACTCTTGCCGGGACCATCCTTAAAGCCTTAAAATCTTGGTAGCACCTATATATGTTTCATTCTACTGGAATAGTCTCTAACATCATATGCCTAGAGGAAATATCAATAGGGATTTACTGGAGATAATAAGCAATTACTTGTATTTATAAAAATAGTTTACCAAAGTTTTCTTACCATAACTCTGCCTTGGTTGGTGGTATAAATTTTGTTATTCCCATGTAACCAATTAAATTGGAACTCAGGAACGATTGCTGATTTGCTAATAATCACATAGTTAGCAATAGAATATTTCACTTAGACTCAGGTTTTCTGATTCCATATTCAGTAATCTATTTCTTTTTTAGTATCCACCTTTTATGAGTGGACCCATTTAAGATCCCTTTTAGCTTTAAATCAATGATCCTATGATTTTTTTTCTCAGTCCTTCTGAAGTATATAAACTTCATTACAAATACAAGGAAGGAAGGGTTGTCAAGACTTATTCTAGAAGTTATACTCTAGTTAGCTGTTGTACATTCATCAGCATTAAAAATCATCAGTGATGATTGTTTTGTTTACACTGGTTTCCTTTTATTTTCCAAAGTATCCTAATAACACTATATGGAATTTTCTTTCCTTTTAGTCATTTTTCCTATGGTATTTCTAAAGCTTCCCTCAAAAGGTATTTTTAGGCCAAAAAGAAACTTTGGAAAGCTCATACTGTAGCATCTCTTTCAATTGAAAGCTTTACAGAACCAAAAGTCAGTGAAGAAGTATTAGAACACAAATAAAATGGCATATGAATAAGTCACTATATTCCTTGATTTCATTTAAATCCATCTGTGTGAATTTTTTCACAGAAAAGAAGCAAAAACCTATTAACAAATGTAATGGTATTTGGATGTACTTGAGTACACAGTGTGTGTAAATAGAGAGGCTAAGCATTTAAGCCATTTGCATTTCATGAAATGACATCTGCATTGTGCAAAGCACCTTATTCATTATTTGCCAAAATATGTTCTTCCAGTTTCTCTATTGTATCACTTTGTGACAGAATTAAATCACAGTAAGAAAGGTATTTCAGTCAAATGCTTTGAAGCTTTTTTTCCCTGGGAAAGAGGGCATTATTATTATTATATGGCAGTAGGTTCTTAGTTTGTATGTATTCAAGCCAATTTGGGGGATGTGATTATAGTTCAGTAGTCAAAAAGACTAGTCAAAAGAAAACAGTTACAAAAAGCCCTAAACTACTAAAAACACTCTAAATTTAATGAACCATTAACAGTACTTGAAATGAATTTTAACAAATTTTCATCAAGTAGTTTTGATAATTTACATCTTTGATTAAAAAGAATTAATTTTTTGGAATAAAAATAATATAGGATTATATTGTCAATTGTATTTTAATAATGTGTTGTTCATGGCATGAAAATTCTCTTTTTGATTCACGATTAATTTGACACACAATCTTTCCCCCACCCACCTTCAATAGTGATTATAGATCTGGACTAATGTTCTAGATATGACTTTAATGCCATCATGCCTTTGTTTATATTTAATGTTGGGACAAAATGAGTTATTCGCAAGGTATTGAATATTTATCATTGGATAAGATTTACTTTAATGTAATAGCCAAGTACTACAAGAAGAATATAATGGCATTTAATTTCTAGGTCTGTAACCCCCTTGAGCTAAATTTTTGTTTGTTTGCTTGTTTTCAATTAGTCCTATGCCAGGAAGCTATGTTAGAGAATTTGGGGTTGATCACACTTCAAAAAGGATGTTCAAGAAATTTCACCAGGAAAGCTGCTAACAGAAGCCAGGATCCAGGGAAATTGTGTGGAAGTTTTGTGTGGGAAGAAAGCTATGACAATGGGTTAGGGAACTACTGTGTTGCCACAGATGAAATATCCACAATCTTTGGTTCAGTCCTTCTGTGACCTAGAGAGCATTAGCATAATTGATTGGCCATTATGAACTGATCAATAACAGTGGAACAAACATTGTGATCTTGCCTGGGAAAAATTGACCATATAACTCAGGCTTCATTGGTACCTTATGTCAATAAACTTAATATTTAGACTTCAACAAACAAATAAATGTATATTTACATACATAACATATATATATATATATGCCTGCAGATATACATGTATGTGTATAGTACATAGATATGCAATATTTCAAAGATACCCCTTGACTGATATCTTCTCCAGGAATGAAAAATAATTATGGTAATTGAAATATATAATTATTTCCCTTTTTACAAAGTATATTTTCCATGATCCTTTAATATACATATTAAATATTATTATTCAAGATATCTATCTATCTATCTATCTAATATGAAGACTTTGAAGAATTACAAGATTTGACCATGGTAATACAATCAACTCTTCTTGGAATCAGGCAGTTCATCTGAATGTGATGATTCTAGGTCCTGTATTCCCTCCCTTACTACATTACTTTCTAAAGCCATGAATCTTGAACAAAACAAGTAGATAGTTCAAACTTCAACTTCCTTCTCTGAAAAATGATAGTCAAGGAATTAAGGTTCATTATCTAGCTATTTTAGCTGACTTTTTTCTTCTTCTTTTAAACATATATATATATATATATATATATATATATATGTCTATATATACACATAATATACATATATTTGAGTTTAAATGGTTTGCCCATGTTTGAATGGATAGAAAATGTTTAATGACAGAACTGAACTCAAGTCCTTCTGACTTCAGGACCATTGCTTTATTCACTGGAGCTCCTGGGTTTTTCTTCTAAAGAGAATGATTAAAATAATCTGAATTTGTTCCTTGCATTTTGTAAATCTTAGATTAATATAATTCAGGACTCACAACTGTCAAAACTTAAACATGATATAGTGCATATCCATGTATTCAGATGTCTAGGTGATTAAATTTCCACTATTAGGAATCCCAATCATCTCCCCTTTCTAAATTTATAATCAATTCTTTGCTTTTGCCATTTCCTCCCTAAATTTGATAGAGCAAACTTTTCACATGTAAGGAGATTCCTGTTTTTGTGAGACTTGCATTTTCATGAGCTTCTTTAAATTTGGGCTATAAGAGTTCCTGTTTTCATTTCTGAACAATCCAAAATATGTTTTGTGGAATAAAAGTTTTAAAGAATATTTATAAAATGCTTTTCCTTAAGATCACTCTCTAATCAAGATTCCACCATTAAAAGGAAAGTTACATTTGAAAAAAATTAACCTTCATTCCAAACTTAGACTCTGTGAAAATGTAATGCAATTTTTCATCATTAATCAATTCATATGTGTGTTTTTGCTTTTTTTTTCTTGTTTAGTGATACTTCTACCCAATCTTAGCATTTTAAGTTTTTCATATTTTATTCTTTTCTTCAGTAGTGATTCTCTTTCACTCTTCCCTTCTTATTCCTGATCAAGTGTACAGTTTCATTGCAATCTTCTCCGAAATATCTCAGAGAAAGAATAAAGAATCAAAAAGTTTCTCACTCAAAATCCAGAAGGCATAACCTATTTAAGTAATCAAGCCATCTCATACCGACTCACAAGAGTTAACCATTAAGTTTTCAGAGTGAACACATATAATTCTGGAATTGATAATACTACAAATTAAATTTTAGTTTTTTATGGTCCAAATATAATAAAATTGATCCAATGCATGTTAAAATTAAATGTTATGTATACTTATTATTTTAAAGAATCCAAATGTTAAACATTTACCAGTATATCATGAGAATTGTAGCTTTATCTTTTTTAATTGAAAAAAAAATTTAAAAAGATTCTGTTAGAGATACGAACCTTGGAAAATCAAAAAGAGGAAGTTAATATAAAATTTCAGTGTTGATATTTGACAGAGTACATTGTCTATAATCTCCTCAAATCTTAATACAGAGCAAGTTTTCTTTTTTCTTTAATATAACAGTGGTTGCTAAGATTATAGACATTATAAGTGGAGTCCTCATTTCAGTGTCCCCCATAATTTACCAAAACCATTTCTAATTTTTACTTCATCACTGATCCCAATAAAAGGGAAGGGAGGACAGATATAAAACTAAAGATAATATAATCATGGCAAATAGTTTTAGGAGGAAATCAAGGTAATATATAGCCTCACCACTTAAATTTATTGAAAGAGAACAGACTAGCTGTGTGGCCACTTAACCCCATTTGCCTTGCAAAAAACCTAAAAAAAGAAAGAAAGAAAGAAAGAGAACAGAAATCCTAGGGTAATCAATTAACTTTGCCAGAATCACTGTTCTAATCTTGAAAATCCATCTTCTATTTTCCAATATTAGTCTTTTTCAAGTTAAGCTTATGTTCTAACCATATCTACTTTATTCTTTTTTAATTTAATATTTATTTATTCTTCTTTTCTACAAATAATGTTTTTTATACATTAATAAAATATTCTTGTTTAAGAGTAAACAAAATACCCCCTCTCCCAAAAAAATACAGACTTGTTTGTGCAATAAAGTAAAGGGGAAAGAAAAAAATTAAAATTAAAAAAAATTATAGTAATAATTGTAGGTATGGCCAGGTGGCACCAGCCCTGGAGCCATGAGCACCTGAGCCCACATCCGGCCCCATACACCCAACAATCACCCAGCTGTGTGACATGCAAGGCACTCCTACCCCACTGCCCTGCAAAAACCAAAAAAAGAAAAAAAAGACCCAAAATAAAATAAAAATAGTAATAATAGTAGGGGTGGTTGGGTGGTGGACAGAGCACTGGCCCTTGAGCCTGGAGCACCTGGGTCCAAATCTAGCCTCAGACACCCAATGGTCACCCTGCTATACAGCCCCAGGCAGGCCACCCAGCCCCATTTGCCCTGCAGACCCCTAAAATAATAATAATAAAAATGTGCTTCAGTCTTTGTTCCAACACCATCAACTCTGTCTTGGGTGGATCACATTCTTTATGATAAGTCCATCACAAAGGTTATTTCCATATTTTTCCACTGTTGCCATTGCTGATCACAACTCCCTCCTTTGGTATTTCTCCACTACCATGTACTATATTTTCTCTCTCCTTTCAATTTGACTCTGCTGTAGGGTAGCTGAGTGGCACAGCAGATAGATCCCTGGCCCTGGGACCAAGATGCCGCCAGCCCCCATATCTACTATATCTTCTTCTAACTGATGTCTTCAATCTCTCTTTTTTAATCTGTAATCTTCTGATTTGGACTAATAATTTTCAAATTCACAATTGTCTAATATTCCTACCTATGAAATCAGAGTGGTATTATAATCAGAGATATCTGAGTAGGAATTCATCTCTTTTAATAAAACACTAGAGTTTATGATTGTGGAGTTTTCCTTTACTCAGAATAGTATGGTACCTTGAAACATCAACCCAAAAATCTTCTGAAAGATTGGACTAATCAAGCAACAAATATCATAAGTAACTTCATACAAGACTATTTTTTCTTCTGGGTACTCATGGCTTTCAAATATTCCTTGGAATATCCATATTGTATATCTTACTTTTTTTTTCCAATTCTATGTTTAAAAGTACAGGTCATACAACCAAGGTGTGAAATCATTGAGATATCTGACTATTCTTCCTTCTTGTCTCTACTTTCTATTCAATAGAATTTCTCCTGCTAATCCAATTAACCTTAATCTTAAATCCTGCCAAGGGGAAAAAAAAATCCACTTTTTTCAGCAATAGAGGCCTTGTCTAACTTTTTGACAAGCTTTATAGTCCAGCAAAAAAAATACCAAAAGCTACATAAGTAAAAAAAAAACAGTTAAGACAAAAATTTAGATCCCCTGTCTTTCTTTCTCTTGCACATCACTCCATGGATAGCTTTCAGAAGGAGAGCATTCTGCAACTCTTATAAAAGCATTCCTAGAAGATACAAGTACAGCAAAAACTGATTTTTTTCAAACTTCTCCACTTTTCCAAATGGTCTCTATTAAAGATCAAATTAACAATTAATTAAAATGAGCTAATTTTTAAAGACCTAGATCATTAGAAAAATATATCATTTAAACATTTAAGATAATAATAAGAAATGAGTTTCTTTTAGGAATTCCCCTTTTGAAATAATTCAAAAATTAATAAAATTTGAATTGAAAGTCTTATTTTTTTCTAAAATGGAGATAAAATATATGATAAAAGCTTTTGATTGAGCTCATGGGAACAACTGCTATAAGTTGAGTGGAGAGATGTGCTGAAACCAGATCATAAAGATTAAAAAGAGCTGATTGTTAAATTTTCTTCCTGAGTGTTTGCCTCTAGAAATCATCAAATGCTACAAATTAAATTGACCTGCTATATTCTTGATTGTTTAGATTCAAGAAAAGGATTAAAAAATGTTTATAATGCAGATTAAACTTAAATGGGTATCATGAACATCTTTTTTCCCCTTGCCGAGTCATTAGTTAAACATTTAACATCATTCCAAGGTCATGATCACACTGCATCCTGGGCCATTGCCAATCATCTAGACCTTTGTCTTGCCACTAAACACTTATGACTCTGAAGGAGAGAATACAATTTACCCATGAATGAAAAACTCACACTCATGAGATTGACATATTTAAAATAGGAATTTGGGCCTCAATTCCTACTTAATCCTTAATTAGCTAAGGAATTGCCTCAGACAAACTGGAACTTGGAAAAGAACATAATTTATTAAAGTGAGGTAAACCAGTGAATTGTGGGGTATCACTAGTTGTCTTTACCACTGTCTTGCCATTTGCTGCTAATGGCTCTAGAAGAGAGATTGAAGTTGATGATTTTGTAAAGTTCTACCTCATTCACATCCAATTTATGAGCAAAGCAAGATGTTATTGGTCCTCTTTGAATATGAATAATAAACACCAACCAGCATATCTCTAGTTGGGACAAATCACATACATTCACAAAAAAGAATGGAGAAACTCTTGTACTATGTTTAGTAAAAACTGAAAAATTTGTGGACATGCACAGAAACTATATAAAAAAGAGTATATATATATATATACATATATATATGTACATATATATATGTATATATATATATATATATATATGTAGGGATTGAATGCAGGCTGCATTTTTTGAGAGCATACCTCCAATGGTGAGCTCACAGATTTTTCAAAAGAAAGTTAGTGACAAAATATAAAATGAAATCTTAATTTTTTGTCTTTTCATATGGCATATTATTTGATCCTCAGGGCAAACATGCCATAAATGAGTCAGGATATATTAATCAATGTTAATATTTCAGAACAATTCAGATCATCCAAAGATTTACATATATTTGCTTCTACCAGATTTCAAATAGGAGAGTAGAGTTTTTTCACTTGGGTGCAGATGAAAACAAGTAGCAATTTATAGAAGTTAAAAATATATAGACTTCAACTTGATGTGTTTATCCTCATTAAAGACATTGGTAAACACGGCTGAAAATATCATGCCACAAAACATGGGAGCAAACATACAGTTTATTTATACTTCATTGTGACTGGGAGCACCATCCATTGCATGGGAGCAAACATACAGTTTACTTATACTTCATTGTGACTGGGAGCACCATCCATTATCCAGAAGCCAGAAAAACATGCCATGACGAAGTTGATGTATGATACTGGTAATTTTCTATAAACCCTTACAAATGAGAGTAGAAATGCCTTCGTCAGAGCTACAAACTATTGTCAACTGTCTCGGCTTAACTTTCTCTCCAAGTTAGCAATAAACTGTTTCCTCTCAGAAAAGTACTGTAATCTGTTGGTAGTCATTTCGGTTTGAAGAGAATAAGACTATGATTAGTCCAACACTCTGCACTGCATATTGTCTGTTTATCTCATACATTGTTTGTTTCTTCTCCCTATAATCACATAGTCAATTAAAAGTCAATGTTTTATATGCTAGTACATCCATGAAATTTTATTGTGCTTAAAGAAATGGAAAACAGTGTAGGCAATGAGAGGGTCATGTAGGAAGTCACCACTACTGTTGCTGTTTCCAACTCCTTTTTCCCTAGGGCCTCCTTCTCATGTCTGATAGTCTGAGTCTATTCTATCATTAAAGTCACCTGGAATTATAAACTTATCCTCCTCTGGCAAATTTATGATATTGGTCTCTGTGTCTTCATAAAATTTTCCTTTAATCTCATGAGAGCTCATCATGGTGGGAGTATAGGCATTGATGATGGTGGAATGATATTTTCCTGCAAGTGGCAATCACATTGTCATGAGCCTGCCATTCACTTCTCTTGGTAGACATACAAGTTGGTATGTTTATGGTAGATTAGTTCTGGTTGTAAAACAAGCCTCACATTCACAGAGCTCCCCTTTACTGGAGCCACTCCAGGAAAAAAAATGTATCTTGGTCTCTCACTTGAGTAACCTGGTCTTCATTTACCAGATTTGTTTCACTAAGAATTGTTTTTTGGATGTGATACCTGTTGAGTTCCCTTGTAGCAAGAGCTGTTCATCTTTCAGGTCATATGAATTTTGATTGTATGTAAATGTGTGCACATTCCATATATCAATGGTGAGTAAAATTCTCTTTGAAGAAGGTTTTATAAATATTATTTTTCAACTGCAGGTTAGGATCCCTGCCTGGTACACAAAAAAAAACATTGACCAAGCAGACATCTTTTAGGGCCCCTTTTATTGCCCCTTTCTCAGTCTAGGAGGGGAGCAATGTGATCCTTTTTAAAGAAAGATTTTATTTATTTTGAGTTTTAAAATTTTCCCCCATTCTTGCTTCCCTCCCCCCACCCCAGACATAGAGGGAATGAATTGTGGAATATCACTGCTTCTTCTATTGAGATGACAACTCTATGGCTTGGGCATCTTGTGTACAGGATATGGATATGATATGATATGATATGATATATGATACCCAGTGTATCTGTATTAGATGGTTTGACACTTGTCTGTCATTTTGAGATAGGTAAAACTGGGACTTTGAGTTAGGTAAAAATGGGACTTTGAGATAGGTATAAATGGGACTTTGAGATAGGTAAAAGGGTGATGTCTTTTGATTCCAGTGTATATATTATTTAGTTGCCACAAAATGACAAGAAATATGATTCATTGACTCAGAGAATCATAGGACAAGAAAATGTTGGAGTTGGAAGGTTTGTCCAACCTCTATTTTGCAAAGGGGAAATGGAAGATCATAAAAGTGATAGAGTCACATCAACTCATGGGGATTTAAAGACAGAGTCAGGGGTAGAACCTAGGTCTTCTGACTCCCAGGCCAGTATTCTTTCTTCACATTTTCTGTTTAGTTTGCTTTTCACCAAGCAGTTCTAATTATTATGTGAAAAGATGGTGGTTACGGGAAGTAAACTTTAAAAGAACAAGAAAGATTAATTTATAGCCAAGAAGGATAGGAGAAAAAATGAGGAAAAACTAAAATATGGTAAAGCACTTAATTTTATTCTCTTTCAATTCTGCCTGAATAGAATCCACTTAGAACGGTATTACAGTTCTCATTTGCTGTGCTCTTTTAGCCCTGGTTTGCTCTTGTGTATAATCATTGCTGCATCATTACCCATTGAATACAAGTAAAGAGCAGAAAAAAATTCATTCTTCATCACTGAGGGTTAGGATATTTATGTCATTTGGTTTAGCTTCTTTTATATTTAGCACAGGTCATATGTACAAAAAAAAGGGATTCAATGGGAGCAATCATACTGACTGGAAAATCATGGTTCAAGACTTGAAAATACCTGTTATTTCATCTGTGCTGTATATTTCATCCACCTACAAAACTTTATAAATATAGAAACTCTTCCTTGCCTTAGAGTTTTGGACTTTGAATTAAGAAGATAAGATTTTGATTCTGACTTAAAAGTCTTGCTGTATTATATCTGTGGACAACTATGTACTCTTGGAATTACCTTTAACCTCTCTAAGTTCCATATTCCTTAACTATAAAAAGACTTTAATAGCACCTACTTTATGGGGTTTTAAGAATGATTGAATTAAATGATATAAATCAAACACTTTGCAAAACTTAAAGTTATTATTTCTGTGTGCAAAAGTAAAAATCTCCATGTATGCATGTGCACATATATGTACATGTTATTGATGAGCAATTATATTATACAGATAATTCTATGAAATATATATTCTTATATAGATATAAACATTCATACACTCACATACATACATAAATGGAGCTACATGTGTACATAGTATACCCATTTGTATATGTCTCTATCTATATATAATCCATACACATGTAAATGTATTTACATGTATATATGTACATTTGAAGGTATAAGTATGCATGTATTATATATATATGTATATATATATATGTATATATATATATATATATATAGTGAGAGAGAGAGAAAGAGAGAGAGAGAGAGAGAGAGAGAGAGAGAGAGAGAGAGAGAGAGAGATATACACACTTACTCCATGAGTTACAACAGAGGCGATACAACTAAAGTATGGCTATATATGTATAGATGTAAGTTTATGTGTGTACTTATGCACACATAAATTCACATGCTTCCTGGTGGCCTACCTTTAGATAATAAGTCTCTACTAACTAAGCTAGACCATTCTTTAGTCAGCTGATTATATTAAGATTATACTCCAAGTCTTTGTGGTTTGTTACGACAACAGTCAAGGGTCTCATAAGGAAAAAAAAAACTTATGTTCACCTCGATACTAGGAAGAAGTAGATGAAATTTTAGTGGACTTCATCTTACCCTAATATCCATAGGGTACAAACTACTGTCCAGAGAATTAGAAAAATTTTATAATATGATGAAATGGATAAGATCTAGAGACAATACTGAAGAAGAGAAATTTTTTTCAGACACTGAACTTTTCCATTCTGTTCCTTTCTGTCTTGATCAGAACATGAGTAAAAGTGTTGACTTAAAGGAAGTAAAAACATCTAATGGATGTTACAATTTAGTTGACTAGGGTACTGAGATGGACAGAGGACAACAGAAGTGAGAAACAGTAAGTATTACAGCAATTCAGAAAATCTAATTGATTTTTGTTAACCACTTTTTATATTCCAGTCACTAATCTAGTTACCAAACATTTAAAAAACAGAAAAGAAAAAAATACTCTCCTATTTCAAGGAGTTTACATTTATCTGGATTATATCATGAATAGTTTGAAGTAGAAGGATGAAATGTTTGTACTTGCCAGTGTGGGCAATTTGAGCAATTTGAGTATTATAAAAGCATAAATTTTAGAATATCTTGGATCCAGCATGCAGATGATTTAAGTAAGAAACCCAAAAACACGAAGTCCATTCATGAGTAAACAATATAAATCTAAAAACATGATTACCTGGCACTGAAAATAGAAGTTGAGAGATGAATAAAGAATGAATAAAGATGAAAAAAAAATATTTAGCTCTTACTATATATCCAGCACTGTAGTAATCATTGCTGTTACAAATACAAAAGTGAGGCAATCCCTGTTCTCAATGAGCATGCTTTCTAATAAGGAGAAACAATTCATGTGGTAGAAAGGTGGTCAATCTGAAATATCTCAGGGAAGGTATAGGGAGTTATAGGAAAGTTAACTGCACTAATCTACTATTGACATGATTATAGTGTGCAGAGGAAGCGAAGCAAGAGAATAAGGCAATGATGACAAGACAGATATTAGAGCACTTTGAGACTAGCTAGATAGCTAATCGATTAGTCAATAATAATTTATTAGCTGATTATTATATGACAGATAGTGCAACATGCTGGAAATTATTAAAAAAAAGACAACTCTTGCCCTCAATGAGTTTATAATCTAATAGGGGAATGACAGAATAAAAAGGAAATTAAAAACAACATAGAAAAGTGAAACTGAATGTGAAGGTTAGGAGTGGAAAGAGAGATTAGGGAAAATACCTAACTTGGAGAATGATAGAAAAGTTAAAAAAGTCCTAAAGTAATGCAGCCAGGCTAAGCATTTGCACTGACCTAAAATGAATGTTCTGAGCTATGTTCTGTACTGAGATATTATAGAATATGTGTTTGTGCTCTTTTCTTTCCCAAGCAAGATGATGATTTATTTCCAGGGTAGGAACTCAAATTCTGAGTATATTAACATTCCCTTGAGATATGTTGTCTGGAGTTTGAATATGGAAGATAGTAGTGACCTAGGTATAGAGGAAAAGGACACTGGTAGGGCAGATAACAAGTTGGCATGACTGAACCATATCTGATGATTGAAAAGAAAATAAGTGACTTGATGAAGATATCACCTAATAAAAATTGAAAGGGCTTACCTTGGAAAAAAACCTTTAATCCAAATGAAAACTTGAATTTCCTATCCCTATCTTCTCAATGAACAGTATTTCCTTTCCACAGGCATAATTCACTGCTCCACCTACTCACTTCCTTAACACTCAGTAAATGTCATGCTATTTAGAATGTCTGAATTATCTAATTTTCATTGATTTTCAGTAGAATAGTTTACACTAACGATAGTTAATGTCAGAATTGAAAGGAACTTAACTTGTAAAGCTTTTTAAGAAATATGAATAGTAGCTCTATTTGATCATTTCCTTAATTTTGTTCCCATATGGAATTGATGATTTCCTATATGATCTCATATTACGGACTCTTGCTCTGATGCCTGTCATCTATAGGATGTACTAGTAGTAGTAATAGTCATAGTAATATTAGTAGTAGTAATAACACTTAAAAGGTACCCATAATGAACCAGACATTTTGGTAAGGTTTTTTTTATAAATATTATTTCATTTGAGCATCTCAATAGCTCTGGGAGGTAGCCACATTATTATTCCATTTTACCGAAGTGGAAACCGAGTTTAAGTAAGTTTTCTAGAGTTACCTAATAATTGTCTTGTGAATTTAAATTAATATAAGTGAATAGTGTGAAATGAATTAAAAATAAATAAATGTGAATCTAAGCTGCATTGAAAAGTATAATAACCAAGGCTAAAAACTTGAAAGACTAGTAAACCTTTCTCTTCTGTTTACATGTGAAATACCATATATAGTTCTCTATATCCCAATATGGGAAAAATTATTAAAAATTCTGAATATTTATGGGACAAGCAATCAAACTGGTCAAAGGTGTTTAATCCATGCCACATGAGAATGATTTGAAAAAATGAGTGATGTTCATATGGAGAACAAAAGATTTATGGTTAGAGTATGAGGAACTACCATATCCAAAGGGATAATATTTTTTTCTTATTCTTAGAAGTCAAAGCTAAAGGAATAGATAGATAGAGAGTTCAAACAGAGGAATTTTAGGCTAGTTTATCAAAATATGACATACAAATATATGCTAATCTAAGTTGAATGGGCAATCTTGGCAAGGAATAGTACCCCCTTTAGTTAAATTCTTTGAGCAAAAGCTTCATGACCACTTGTCAACTAGATTTTGCTCACTTTTGGGTTGGTGTAGATGACTGCTGAGGAGCATTACAGTACTTGGATTTACCTATGCTCCACACCTGTGACTTCAAAAATCATTCAATTATGTATAGAGTATAATTCTGGCATTACTGTAGCATATAATAATAAAAGTCTTCAAGGATCAGTAAAATCAGTGTGTAGGTTATTCCTGATTAAAACTTCCCTATACCTCAGTGGATCACAATTTTTTGTCATTGTTATTAAAAAGTCATCATATTATGGTCAATCACATATCTATAATTAAACAGGGGGAATTTTACAAAACACTTATGGTTTACTAGACAAAGCGCTAGACATGAAGTTAATAATCTCATTCCTAAGGTCACTTCTTGGACCTTTAGTGGTTTTGTGATCTAGTGAATTCATTTATTCCCCTGATGACTCTCTTTTCTAAATGATGAAATAATGGAATTGGACCATGTGATATTTATGGTAGCTTCTGGTTCTAAGTTTATGTACCTGTTTTGTTTATCTTTCATTCTCAAAGAAAACAAGGACATCAAGAAGGTGAAGTCAAGACTTGCAAATAAATTGAATGTAAGTGAAGGAAGGGTGAGCAAAGTCAACAGACACTCTCTCCTCAGGGGCCAGCTGGATCCAGTGGCAAGATATGGTTCAGAACAACTAGAGATATTCCTGGATGTAGTGGGAGACTTTGACCCTTTTAAGCTAAGGTCTTTCCCAGGTGTCAGTTTAATTGAGGCAATGTCTAATCTGTGACTAAGGTTAGATAAGAACTGAGGCAAAGAATGGCCTTGTTTACCTAAACACAAAACATGAATTCTGGAAAGAAAATCAGGGTTTTCTGGCTAAAACAGAAACAATTGGTATTCACATTTCCTCTGAACAATCATGACTAATAAATGACCCTGTGGCTTTGGGCTGGGGAAGAATGTTAGTCAATCAATGAGAGCCAAAATGATTTGGGTTAAAAGTGTGATTGTTAAAAAAAAAAGAAATCTAGATTGGAAACCACAAGATATCTTTCAGGAAAAAAGATACATTTCTTTGAGCAGAACATCACATATATGATTATGAAACCTTGGGTGGACAGAGGAATGGGGGGAGGAAAAGAAGAGAAGAAAAATAAAAGGTAAGGGAATGGAAGGGAAGGAAAAATAAGAAAAGGATTGGGGAGGGAAGGGAAGGGAAAGGAAGACAAGGAAAGGGTAAAAATGGAGAGAACTGTGTTGTTCACTTGGTCAGTTCTAGTTGGGTCCCCAGTGGGACAGCTGGTACAGCTACTTACAGGTTATGTTTTTGTTCTTTGTTCAGGTCACCATTATACCATAATTAGGCATTGGAGAAGAAATTAAGTGAAATCCTATAAAAGTTCTACACTGAAACCAAAATGATGCTACATTTGGTATATATTCTTTGCTTTTACTTAATAGAACTTGCTAAAATAAGCAATAGGAAAGAATCATTTAAAGGGAATATTTTTTTTTTACCACATTCAGATGAGGGGAATCCAAATTTGGAAGCAAATCTATTTCTATTGCATTCAAAGGACATCGTTTGAATATGGATACCAGTCATATTTAATCACTGCTGGAAAATTTACTCTGTTTTATCTTATTAAATGTTGATTGTCCCAGTGTTGGAATGACTGCACAGTGATCAAAATCAATATTATGATGAATTATGAGACTTATTGGCAAGATTTACTCTCAATGGTTCATCAAGATGGAAATAGTTTTCTTGAAATAATGTTTCTAATTTTAATTGTTCTAATTTAAAGGAAAAATGCATCAAACCAAAGTCACATAATTTTGCTTAATCCATGAAACTAAATCAAATTGAAATGATAATGTTAATTTCTTTTAGTGATAGATAATACCACATGATTTAAAAACAAAGTTCAGTTCTTCAGATACAATACTATCTTTAACTTATTAATATTGATATTTCAGAAAAAATAATAGCCTTTGATTATAAACTGGAATATATGAAATCATAAATAATTCTAGTTTAATTATATTTTATTTATTCATCTATTTATTTACTCATTCATTCAATTATAGTTACTTAATTTAATTTTTTTCAATTACATGAAAAGATAGTTTTCAACATTCATCCATTTGCATGTTAATGAGTTTCATATTTTTTTTTTATGAAGAGAAGGCTTTATTCATTTCTTAAGAAATGGGCCATAATCAATTAGAGAAATTGAGGCAAAAGAAAAAGGCCCAAGAATCACATTTATCCTAACTGGATTCCCCGCCCCCCCCCCAACTGACCCACCCTCATTAATGAGGAATGTGGTCTTATAATCTAAACTTGAAAACTACCCTAGGGAAAGGGGCATAGAATTCAAAAAAAGCAAACTAATCTAGGGAAAAGAACATAAAATTCAAACTGAAACCAGATTATCTCTTTAGTCCCAGGAATTGAATGATTCTCCAGACATCAACAGATAAGATGAAGTCAGTTGACTCCTTATCAATATCCCAGGAGTTTGCTTTGTCAAGGAGGGGCAAATTGCTAACCAAATTCAATCTATAATATTTTACTGAAGAAATCTCCAAACTTTATTCCACACAATCGCTCCTCTTTATTTTGATGAGATTTCTTCAAATTTCTGATTTGGCCCTTAAGTCTAAATAACAACTCCCTGATCACCTCCTTACTTCCCAGGGACCCTTTCAAATAAGCCCTATAATCATCATGCTAATAGGTACATTTCCAAAGTTACTGCATCTCTTTCCACTGCAAGTTTTTATACCAATGTCTTTAGAAAGGTCTTCCTGGCTCCAAAATTGATCAAGCTAAATTCCTGATTTTGTGTCTTTGGATCAACCCCAAGAAGAGCTAATATACCTAGCATTGTTCCTTAAATTATTTTTCTTGCAAATGGTCATTTCTGCACTTTCCTTGCAAGTCCATACTAAGTCACAATCAGTTTCCCTTAATAAATGCCCCAGTTTGCACATCTTTACAAAGGATCCAGGTACCATCATTAATCTCACATGAGTCTGAGGCCACCTATCTCTAAGTTGTACAATCCAGAATATATGCACCACACTTCTGGACATATTCAGACATATTCTACTCCCCAGGTAAATATCCTGCCCAGTCAAGTTATAAACAATATTCACCCTGAACTGACTCAGTCATATGCCACTGGTGTTTCTCTCTTCTGGATCAGAATTCTGTGCCACAGTGCACCTCTAATCAGGGACTGAGAATCTAGGTCAGACCCAGGGGTACTGCCACCCACTAATCTCTCTTTCTCTCTCAATGGAGATAATTTTAACCCTGCCTCCCCTCGTCCTTTCCATAAGGAGAAGGGCACAAGTAGGGGTGTCACCCTTACAGAGTCAAGGGTTAGTTACAGATAAACAATGTACACATAGGTGAGAGATGGTGGAGATGGAACTGCTTCAGTATCTCTCCTCTCTTATCCTTTCTCTTCTCCCTCAGAGGCATCCAATGTCCTTCAGCATCCTCTGAATTTGTTCCCGAAAAGTCCTCTCCAGCTCTGGTGACTATTTGTCTTCTGGTAAAGAAACTGCTTAACATCTTAATTCAGTTCAAAACGCATGTCTTCCATCCCAGATTAATTTTGTTGCTTACTGGGCTAGGAAGCTCATGGAATTCTTTCCAAAACAACTTTTAGTGATGCCTCTAAACAGATTTTAAATGAAAGAAGCCAGAAAAAGCCCCCAAAACAAAACAAAACAAGAGTACAGGAAGTTCTCAACTTAAGATATAGTGGAAGAATTTCAGAAAAGGTCAGTCTCAAGTGGGCAAAAGAGGATATAGCCCAGGGTAGGTGGGAGAGCTGGGAATATAGTAGGGGATGGTGAGAGTCTTAGACATAGGGCCTGTAAGGTCCCAGTGTTATAGTGGCCCAGCCCTAAGGGTCCTAAACACAATTCAGAAGGCAAAGTTCTAGCTCAGGAATGCTAACTGGAAAAGGTGGACTGTGTGGGACAACCCCAGTAAACTGTGAGCACTTAAAAAAGCCATAAACAACATGACTGTTCTGTGGTAAGCTAGGGAGCCCTGACCCCAGGACAAAAGCTTTGGGACTATATCCTCTATGCTCCAGAAGCAGAATGACACTAAACAAAGATAGATAGTATTTTGATTAGGCAATAAGAATGCCATCTAAGGAGAACAATAACAAAAGGCCTACTTGTGAAGTTCAGAGGGGTTCATGAATATGAAAGACCTCTTGAAAGAATTTTAAAAGAATTTTAAAACACCAAAGAAGGAGGAAATGGAGGAAAAATATGAGTCATTCTTGATAATTACGGAAAATTGACTGAAGAAAACAATATCTTCAAAAGTAAAATTAGTCCAATGGAAAAAGAAATCATACCTTTTAAAGTATAATTGAACAAATGAAAAAGGAAATCTTTAAAAATGAAAATTAACAGTGGGAAAAGGAATGTAACTCATTAAAAAGTAAAATCTACCAATTGCAAAAATATAATTCATGAAAAAAGTAAAATTAATTATAAAAGGAAACATAAAAATGAACTGAAAATAAAACCCTAAAAACTAAAATTGAACAAGTAGAAACTGATGAATTTATGAGTCAACAAGATTCCATCAAAGAAAACCAAAGTTTGAAAAAATAGAAGGAAATATAAATACCTCTCAAGAAAAATGATCAAACTGGAAAATAGACTGAGGAGATATAATTTAAGAATTATTACTGAATATGACTGAGAAAAATCACAATCATAAAAAGAACCTAGACATTATCTTTCAGGAAATGATTATGGAAAACTGAACTACTGTCCTAGAACAAGAAGACACAATAGTACTTGAAGGAATCCATAGATCACTCTCAGAGATCCCCCCAAAAAAACTAAGGAATGTTGTAGCCCAAATTTCAGAATTCTCAGTTAAATAAGAAAATATAGCAAACAGTTAAACAAAGGCAATTTAAATACTAGGGAGCTACCAGGATTATTGAGGGCTTACCAAGCTCAACATTTAAAGAATAGGAGGGTATGTAATAGTAGATTTTGGATACCAAAGGAGCTTGGTTACAAGCATGAATCATCTCTCCTGCAAAATCCAGCAAATTCATTCTGGGAAAAAAATATGGATTTCAACAAAATAGAGGACACACTTTTATAAGAATTGAATAGAAAGGCATATGGAAAGGGGAAACTATGTTCATCAATAATTTTAATCTAAGTAATCCTTACCTGGGAAGAAAATATTTGTAACTCTTTGGAATTGTGTTTCTTTTAGATTAGTTAAAAGAAGCAGACTTACACAGAGGATGCAGATATAGATTGATCATGAAAATGATGATGCTTTACCAGATACTTTAGCTCATATTTCTATAAGAATAGTTGGAAGGAGTGTATGTGGAAAGAGGATAGGATAAAAATTAATTATAATTTGATGATGTTTATAATTCTTGAGAATTATATTTCTAATGGGACAGTTTAGGGACAGTTTTGGTCCGAGGCTATGAAAATGAAATGGTTGTGAGTCAATGACAGTTATCAATCAATTAAATCTTGAGAATTGTACTTCTACTTTTTAAATTGTTACTTTTAGTTTTTGCAAGGCAATGGGATTGAGTGACTTGCAGAAGGTCACACAGCTAGGTAATTGTTAAGTGTCTGAGGCCAGATTTGAACTCAGACCCTCCTGACTCCAGTGCCAGTGCTCTATCCACTGTGCTACCTAGCTGTCCCGCCATGTCTATTTTTTTTTTTTGCCAGGCATTGGGCTTAAGTGATTTCTTTAAGGTCACACAATTAATAAATATCAAGTGTCAGAACTTGGATTTGAACTCAGATCCTCCTGATTCAGGGATGGTCCTCTATCCACTGCACCACCTAGCTGCCCCTAACATGAAAAGAAGGCTTGTACTAGGAGAAACTAGAAGTCAGTGAAGTAGAGGATAAATAACACCATATGAAGAGGCAAAAAGTACCTACTATACTAGAGAGAAGGAAAGAAACGTCTTAGCACTGAGGAAGTATTACTCTTAATAAACTTGATCCAAATTTCCAATTGAGTTTAGAAATTTATATAACCCTACAAGGGAAGTGGGAGGGGGGAAAGAAAGGGGAATATGGGAGTGGATAAAATAGAGGCGGAAAATGTTGCATACCCTTTGATCCAGCAATACCACTACTGGGTCTATACCCTGAAGAGATTATGAAAAACAGTAGAAATCATCACTTGCATAAAAATATTCATAGCAGACCTGTTTGTGGTGGCAAAGAATTGGAAATTAAGTGAAGGTACTTCAATTGGGGATATGGCTTAATAAACTGTGGTATATGTATGTCATGAAACATTATTTTTCTGTTAGAAAACCCATAAGGATAGGAATTCAGGGAAGCCTGGAGGGGATTTGCATGAACTGATGTTGAGTGAGATGAGCAGAACCAGAAGAACATTGTACACCCTAATAGCAACATGGGGTGACAATCAATCTTGTTGGACTTGCTCATTCCATTAGTGCAACAATCAGGCACAATTTTGTGCTATCTGCAATGAAGAATGCCATAGGTCATCCAGAGGAAGAATTGTGGAGCTTTAACAAAGAATAAAGACTATTACCTTTACTTTAAAAAAGTTATGTAGTTTTGCTATCCCTTATACATTATTTTTCTTTCTTAAGGATATGATTTCTCTCTCATCACATTCTACTTAGATCAACATATACCATGGAAACAATGTAAAGAATAACAGACTGCCTTCTGTGGGGGAGGGAGGTGGGAAGCAAGATTAGGGGAAAAAATGTAATTTTTCAAAATAAATAAAATGGGGGGAATGTAAAAGTAAGGGTGAAGTTAAAATAAAAGTTCACACAAAGTAAAAGGGGAAAAGGAGAGAGAAAGTGAAGAGCAATGATTTAATAGAGGGCTAGTCAAGAGGCAGAATTTAGAAGTAAAACTCTGGTAGGAATGATAAGGAGAAAGAAAGAAAATTACAAAAAGAGGAAAAATAGAATGGAGGGAAATACAGAGTTAGCAATCATAAGTATAAATGTGTATAAAAATTCATTAAAATGGAAGAGGACAAGAGAGAAGATTAAAAACAAGAATTTTACAATATGTGGTTTACAAGATACACATTTGAAGTAGATGCACAAAAGGTAGAGGTAATCTTGGAGCAAAATATATTATGTTTCATCTGAACCAAAAGAAATGCAAGGTGGCAAGCCTTATTTCAGACAAAGCAGAGAAAAAAATAGAGCTAATTAAAAATGATAAGAAAGGGAGTTTCTTAAAACATGCAAAAGATAAAGAATATCAATATTAAGCATATATGCATCAAGTGATATGACATCCAAATACGTAGAACAGAAGCTAAATGAGTTACAGGAAAACAAAAAAAAAAACAAAATTGTTCTAGGTGGACTTCAACTTTGTTCTCTCAGAATTAGAAAAATCTAACCACATAATAAGAAAGAAGGAAGTTAAGAAGGTGAATAGAGGTTTAGAAAAGTTAGATATGAAATACCTTTGAAGAAAATTCATTGGGTATAGAAAGGAATATAAAGAATGAGTGTAGGGGTGACTAGGTGATGCAGTAGATAGAGCACCTGCCCTAGTGTGAGGAGTACCTGAGTTCAAATGTGGCTTCAGACACTTAATAATTACCTAGCTGCATGTCCTTAGGCAAATCACTTAACTCCTTTTGCCTTGCAAAACCATAAAAAAATGAGTGTATCAAACTATAAATCATAAAATAATAATTTTATCCAAGTCAATGATGAGACATCATACAAAAACTTGTAGGTTGCAGTCAAAGTAGATGTTATAAGAAATTTTTATTTCTAAATACTTAAATTAATAAAATAGAAAAAAGGAGAGCAAAGAATTGAAGATGCAATTAAGAAAGTCTGAAAAAGAATGAATTAAAAATTTCCATTTAAAGAACAATTTAGAAATGATGAAAATCAAAGGTGAAATTTATAAGATTGAAATTAAGGAAACGTTTCAATAGTTTCTGTCATTTTAAAGCTCTGAGTTGGTTTTATTTAAAAAATTAATAAAATATATGAACCCTTGGTTAATCTGATTTTAAAAAAGAGAAAAGAAAAATGAATTACCAGTATCAAAAATAAAAAGGGTGGTTCTACCACCAATGAAGAAGATATTAAAGCAAAATTTGGAGCTTTTTGCCTGACTGTATGCCAACAAACCTGACAACATAAGTGAAATGCATGGATATTTACTGCCCAGATTAACAGAAGAAATAATAAAATACTTAAATAACTCCATTTACAAAAACAGAAATTGAAGAATCTATCAATAACCCCCCTAAAAAATCCCAAGCACCAGATGGGCTTACAATTGAATTCTACCAAACATTTAAAACACAATTCATTCTAATTCTATATAAACTATTTGATAAAAAGGTGAAGGAGTTCTGCCAAATTCATTTTATGTTACCAACATGGTGCTGATAGCTAAATCAGGGAAATGCCAAATTGAAGAAAATTATAGATAAATATCCCTTATGAACACGGATGCCAAAATTTTAATTAAAATTTAATCAAAGAGAAAAGAAATTATTGCTAGTATAATACACTATTGTCAGGTAGGATTTTTAACCAGAAGTGCAGAATTGGTTCATATTAGTAAAACCATCAGAATAATTGGCAATATCAATAAAAAAGTTAATAGAAATTATATAATTACCTTAAAAGATGCTGCAAAAGCATTTGACAAAATGCAGCCCAGTCTTCCAACTAAAAAGTCTAGTCAGATTAGGAATAAATTGGAGTTTTCCTAAAATTTATAATCTTTATCTGGATTATTTTTGTTCTATAAGAACATGAATAGTCAGTCTCTGTAGAAGCATCAAGCGAATTATAGGTTCTGATGCTGAGTGGAGGGAACAGAATCAAGAGAATATTGTACACATTACCAGCAACATTGTGAGTTGATCAGCCTTGATGGATGCAGCTCCCCTCAGAAGTTTAGAGAGCTAAGACAACCCTCGGAGACCTGCTATCGACAGTGATATCCCCATCCAGAGGAAAACAAAACAAAATCAAACAAAACACACAAAAAACTAAACAGAATCTGAACGAACACTGAATTCAGTTTTTAAAAATTTCTCTTACCTATTTCTTTCCTATTCCATAATTTGTTTTTATTTCCCTTATTCCTAATTCCTCATATCCAAAATGACTAATCTATAAACATGTTAAGCACAAATGTATATGTACAATATTTACCTGAATGTTTGTCACCTCAGGGAAGGCAGTGGGAAAGGAGGATGGAAGGAAATTATGTAACTTCAGAATATATATATGCTTGTGGATGAATATTCAAAACCTTCCATAATATATAAATGGAAAAATAAAATATCAGTTGAAAAATTTATAAGCTTTATCTATCTAAAATCATTAGCAAGCATTATATGTAATGGAGATAAACTAGGGGCATTCCTAATAAGATCAAGGGTGAATCAAGGATGACCATTATCAGCTCTATTATTCAGTACTGTATTAGAAATGTTAGCTTTAACAATAAGAGAAGAAAATAAAATTGATGCAATTAGAATAGGCAACAAGGAAATAAAACTCTTACTCCTAGCAGATGAGTGAAAATAAGGGCATACTAAATACTAAAAAAATCACTTCAAACAATTATCAACTTTAATAAAGTTGCAAAATATAAAATAAAATTACATAGATCATCAGCTTTTCTGTATATTACCAACACAGACCAATAGCAAGAGCTAAAAAGACAAAATCCATTTAACATAATTTTAAACAGAATACAATCCTTGGGAACCTATCTGCCAAGACAAACTCAGAAACTATATGAGAACAGTAACAAAGCACTTTTCATACAAATAAGGTCAGATCTAAAAACTGAAAAAAATGTCATTTTGTTTCTATGTAGCTCAATTTCGTATAATAAAAATAACAGTTCTACCTAAATCAATCTTCTTATTCACTGCCATAACAATCAAACTACCAAAAACTATTTTAAAAAGCCGAAAAATATAGAAACAAAATTCATCTGGAGCAATGATAGAAAGATTTTTGAAATTGTTCTTCTCTCTCTCTCTCTCTCTCTCTCTCTCTCTCTCTCTCTCTCTCTCTCTCTCTCTCTCTCTTGCCAAAGCTGGAAGTACAGAAGCAAGTCACTTGCTTGATACCAGTAGTAACTGGCATAGAATGTTTAATCTACTTCATTTTTCTACCCTGGGTTAGTTCTCCCCTCCTTAGACAGTCTAGTAAATGGGAATAATCCATATTGGTACTGGATGTGTTTGTGATACGACAGAAGATTGGATTCAGTCCTACTGCAGTTCAGAACTCCTGATACTCAAAAGATCTGCCTCCTGCAGACCCCCCCCCCCATAGGAATTATAAGTGCATGTCACCATGTCTATATTCATATATATTTTATTCTTTAAAAATATTATTGGACTTACCTTCAATAAATTTTTAAACCCTATATTACATTTAGGCACTAAACTTATGATCTAGGTAAGATTTAATAAGTGAAATAAAATATTTTATATTTAACTTTAGGAGAACTTTTATATCTGAACCTATTCGTGAATTTACACTCATAATCCCTTAAACTAAAAATCAAACATTATTTTGAACATCACACTCAGAAAGGAAAAAAAAAATAACTCTTTTATTCTGCCGACCCCCAAAATCTCTTGACAACTTTTCACTGATTCTTAATCAATGACAGAAAAATAGGGTGATATAAAACTTCAGTGAAAACCATTAAATAAAAGAAAAATACTTTCTATCTCTCTGTCTCTGATTGTGTCTCTCTGTCTCTATCTCTGTCTCTTTCACACACACTCACAAACACACACACACGTGTGTGTGTGAATAGTATTCCCTTAGTTACCAGACTCTTTCCTCCACACCAATTAGAACATGTGTATATGAAATTCTATGAACAACCTAATAAAGTACCTATTAAAGCAAAACAACAACAATGGAGATTTTTTTTCCTTATTATGATGAGAGTGTATGAGATTCTTTTGTTTCCAATAGAACTGTAGCTTAGATCTGTGGGCTTTAAGTTACTGTTAAAAAGAAAAGCCAGAGCCAACACTGTTCTGAGGAATACAACTAAAAACTGACTGAAATAAAAATTTGAGGACAGAGAGAAGCTTCAAAATTATATGCTGAATTGACCTGTATTTGGCAGTGACCAACAGCATCCATGGGGACAACAATGAGTAACACCTGGCAAAAATTACACTGCATGCCCATAGACTTGGCATAAATTACAGATCTGGCAGCGAATTAATGTTTGAGATCAGCATTGGAAAATAGGGCAATTACATCAATAGAAGATAAATTTGGCCCTTACCTTTGGAAATTTGAGTTGACTCGAGTCTACACTGATTACACATGCTCCCTACAAGCATATCTCTTCATACATGTGCCCTCTGACATATGTGAGACTAATCTTGCCTTGTTCCCACCATTATTCTTTTGTTGTCTCTACCTTTTTCTCCCTATAGTGTCTCCCTCCTAAAGAAAATAATAAGATATAGATACAGAAAAGATACAGAGATATATAGGATAGCAAGTTTATGAGCAGTAAGTGAAAGCAGAAAGTGTAGAATGTCATTTTTTATTTATGAATATATGTATGCATGTATATAAATATATATATATATATATTATATATATATTTATATTTACATATTTATGCCAACTGTTTCCAAAAGAGACACCATAATCCAGTAAAAAGGAAGAAAGGAAGGAAATAAACTTGTATGTAATGCCAGATACTATGCTAAGCACATTATATATTTATTTCATAAATGCTGATAAGACATTATTATTATTTTCCACATTATACAATTGAGAAAACTGAGACAAAGGTTAAATAACCTGCTCAGAGTCACATAGCTATGATACACAGTGTAATTATAATGGATTTGAAAGGCAAAACCTCTGACTTTGCCATGAAGCTACAGATATTAGAAAAGCAATAAAGGCAGACTTCAGATTTCTCCACTAATTTCTTTTTCTCAGAGGTACCACCGATATCAGGTATGTCCTTTTGATGCACTCTAATTTGATTTGATGTTTCATAGTATTGCTAATGATTAAAAGTAATATAACTATGATCAATTTTACTTACTAAAATTTGATACACCTGAGTTCAAGTTAAATTTCAGTAGTCATTAGAAATACCAGATAATTAACAGAGGGATACATATTCCTACGAAGTTTTAGAAGAAAATGTTTAACTTCAATGAAACAACTGAAAAAAAATTGGGGGGGGGGGCAGCTACGTGGCGCAGTGGATAGAGCACCGGCCCTGGAGTCAGGAGTAACTGAGTTCAAATGCAGCCTCAGACACTTAATAATTACCTAGCTGTGTGGCCTTGGGCAAGCCACTTAACTCCATTTGCCTTGCAAAAACCTAAAAAAAATAAAATTTTGAAATGAAACCAATGTCTAGGTTTGAGTTCCCTATTTTGTTTTGCATTATTTTGTTTTGTTTTCTTTAGGTCTGAAATTGTTACTCTGTAGTTTCAAATTGCCTCTTAATTTTAGCTTTAAAAATTTAAAAACGAAGGACCATTCTTTTGAAAATAGCAAAGCTCTCTTCTCTTTAAC